>NC_083588.1:64210320-64510320 GCF_027579695.1 Neoarius graeffei | reverse complement strand
CATCCATAACCATTTAATTACATAAGTTCATAAAAAATAATAAAAAATAACCTCCAGCTGTTACACCCAAACAAATAATTGTGTGAGGAAGTTTTACCAAAACTATTCTCACAGATGTTTGCACAACTTTTCAACACTAGAGAAAAACATTCCCAGATACTCTACACTTTTCTGAAGGTTTTGCATTATTCTCCTACAAATTCTTCTCTCTCTAGCTCTCTAAAAAAAGTCATCACATCTCTGAAAGGACCAATTCTACAGCTTTATATTACATTACATGGCATTTAGCATATGTTCTGATCCAGAGTGATGTACAGCAAGTGCAAAAGTCAGGTACACGAAGTGCTGAACTTCTAGACAAGAAAGTTCTAATGTCAACTGAACAAGTGATAGAACAATACTTAGTGTAATATCCTGTTGAAGTACCAACACTCAACAAATCAAATCAAATCAAGTTTATTTGTACAGCGCTTTTAACAATAAACATTGTTGCAAAGCAGCTTTACAGAATTTGAACGACTTAAAACATGAGCTAATTTTATCCCTAATCTATCCCCAATGATGAAGCCTGTGGCGACGGTGGCAAGGAAAAACTCCCTCAGACAACATGAGGAAGAAACCTCGAGAGGAACCAGACTCAAAAGGGAACCCATCCTCATTTGGGCAACAACAGACAGCCTGACTATAATATTAACAGTTTTAACAGGTATAACCCTCAACTGTCCTCATGGGGCCGTCCTTCACAGGAGTGGTGTGATAAAACTCTGACCAGACACAGGGCACCAGGATGGATCAAGCAGGTCCGAGGGGCAGAAGAGGCCAGCATCTCAATCCCAGGATCAACATGTAACTCAGAGGGACAGATTGGGGGGGGGAAGAGAGAGAGAAAGAAAACACGTTGTTAGGTATGCCCTAAAAATGACAAGTATTAAATCTGTGTGGTAGGCTCGCAGAGACGAGAGTCTTTACATCAGGCATAACACACAACAATGGCATGTTAATATGGTAAAATATATCATGACCTGCTCTGGCTGGATGCTTGATTGGGTGATGGGAGCACACTCCTCAGTAATGATGAGATTCAGATGGGACCCTTAGGGCTGGCCAAGACAATTCAGTTGCATTTCACCGGGTCTGGGACATGCGACAGAATGTCTGACGGCCGATTCCCTGCAGGCTACGATAGCCAGTCGAGGTCTCCACCCTCTCCACCAAAAGATTTCCTGTTGACTCCATGTAACTCAGAGGGACAGATTTGGGGTGGGGGGGAGGGAAAGAAAACACAGGTGGTTAGGTATGCCCAATGTCACCTGAATAAGTAGGAGCAGTATACATATTGCACTGAGTACAAGCAGGGACTCCGGCAACTAACTATGACAGCATAACTAAAAGGAGAGAGCCAGAAGGTAACACAGGCATGAGGGGCCCCGGGACATAAAGCAGCAGCCACTACACCGTCAACAAACTCGAGTGAGCAAGCGAGTGGGGACTGACAGCATCCATACATCCCAGTTTACCAAAACACTCTATGTCTGAGGACCCTCCAGATCTACTCCTTTACCTCATAAACACCATTAACAAAAGGCTTGACTAAACAGATACGTTTTCAGCCTAGACTTAAATGCTGAGACTGTGTCTGATTCCCGAACATTACTTGGAAGGCTGTTCCATAACAGTGGGGTTTTGTAAGAAAAGGCTCTGCCCCCTGATGTAGCCTTCACTATACGAGGTACCAGCAGATAGCCTGCACCTTTTGATCTAAGTAGGCGTGGCGGGTCATAGAGGAGCAGAAGTTCACTCAGGTACTGTGGTGCGAGACCATTTAGTGCTTTAAAGGTCAATAGTAGTATTTTATAATCAATACAAAATTTGATTGGGAGCCAATGCAGTGTAGATAAGACAGGCGTGATGTGGTCACATTTTCTAGTTCTAGTAAGGACTCTTGCTGCTGCATTTTGAACTAACTGGAGCTTGTTTATGCACTTATTGGAACATCCAGACAGTAAGGCATTACAATAATCCAACCTGGAGGTAACGAAAGCATGGACTAGTTTTTCTGCATCATGCAATGACATTAAATTTCTTATCTTTGCAATATTTCTGAGATGAAAGAAAGCTATCCGGGTAATGTTATCAATGTGAGTTTCGAATGAAAGACTGGGGTCAATAATCACTCCGAGGTCTTTTACTGCTGCACGTGAAGAAACAGAAAGGCCATCCAGAGTTACTGTGTAATCAGAAAACTTACTTCTAGCTGTATGTGGTCCTAGTACAAGTACTTCAGTCTTGTCAGAGTTAAGCAGAAGGAAATTAATAAGCATCCAGTGTCTAATGTCTTTAACACATTCCTCAATTCTATTAAGCTGGTGTCTCTCATCAGGTTTTGCAGAGACATACAACTGTGTGTCATCAGCATAACAGTGGAAACTAATACAATGTTTACGAATAATATCGCCCAGAGGTAACATATATAGAGAAAAAAGCAGTGGACCCAAGACAGAACCTTGTGGAACACCAAACTTTACCTCGGTACGTCTAGAAATATCACCATTTATATCAACATACTGATAACGATCAGTTAGATAAGACCTGAGCCAGGAGAGGGCCATTCCCTTAACTCCCACAACATTTTCTAGTCTATCCAGAAGAATGGAATGATCAATGGTATCAAATGCTGCACTAAGGTCAAGCAACACAAGTAGCGAGACACAGCCCTGATCAGACGCCAACAGTAGGTCGTTTACTACTTTAACCAGTGCTGTCTCTGTGCTATGATGAGGTCTAAATCCTGACTGATACATTTCATGGATGTTATTCCTATGTAAATATGAGCATAACTGCTGTGCCACAGCTTTTTCAAGGATCTTGGAGATAAAGGGGAGGTTTGATATTGGCCGATAATTGGACAGCTGACAGGGATCAAGGTCAGGTTTTTTAATCAGGGGTTTGATAACTGCTAGTTTAAAGGATTTGGGTACATAGCCAATCATAAGAGAAGAATTTATTATTTTTAGAAGCGGTTCAATTACTCCAGGCATTATCTGTTTGAATAGATGTGTCGGTAAGGGATCTAGTACACAAGTTGAGGCTTTTGATGTAGAGATTAATGAAAGTAATTCAGTTTCTTTTAGGGGAGTAAAACATTCTAACCTATGATCTGATACAGTTATATTGTTAACTACAAGGTCACTTTCATTGTCTAACCTTAAATTAGTAGTTTGAATTTTTTGTCAAACAAACAAACAAACAAACAAACAAACAATCAAGGAAACAAACCAATCATACAAAGTACAACTAAACAGAGAACATAAAACTCCAGTGGCTAACCCCAGGCTCAGTACACAATCTGGGTTGGTCAAGACCGCTATGCAGTTACACAGTGGGCAGGGAAGCAGGGGAGAGGCGCAGCCTGAAGAGGTGAGTCTTCAGTCTGCGCTTGAAGGTGGTCAGGGAGTCAGCAGTTCTGACCTCAATGGGAAGGTCATCCCATCAATGGGGAGCCAGGACAGACAGGTGTCTTGAGAGGGCTGGGCAGGAGCAGAGAGGAGGAGGGGCCAGATGACCAGTAGAAGCACAGTGTAGGGATCTGGCTGGTGTGTAGGGGCGGATCAGACTCTGGAGGTATACTGGCCCTAACCCCTTGATAGCCTGGTAAACTAGCACCAATGTCTTAAATTTGATGCAAGCTGCAACAGGCAGTCAGTAAAGGGTGGCAAGCAGAGAGTTAACATGGGAGGAACAAGGGGAATTGCAGACCAGGTGGGCTGCAGCATTCTGGATGAGCTGCAGGGGTCTGATGGCAGATGCTGGAAGGCCACCAAGGAGAGAGCTGCAGTAGTTCAAGTGGGAGAGGATCAGTGCTCGGACCAGGAGCTGTGCCGAGTAGGTGGTGAGGAAGGGGCAGATCCTTCGGATGTTGTAAAGGAGAAATCTACATATCTGGGTCACTGCAGTGATGTTCGCTGAGGAGGACAGTCTGTTGTTGAACACAACCCCTATGTTCTTCATGCTGGGTGAAGGTGACATAGAGATGTCCCCCAGAGGGATGACAAAGAAAGAAAAGATTAAATGACTGTAGTTGATAAGGTAAGTTACGATTCTTAAATGAAAAACAAAGTTTGGTGTCAATGGGTGTTAACATTAGCTAGCCAACATGAAAACCTGACTGTAGGGGAGAGCAGGGAGACTTGGGACAGTTTCTATTTCCATAAATTCCCATATCAGAAGTTCAATGTTGCCCCTGAGAGTAACCAACTTCCTCTGGAGCCATGAAGCTAGACACTGCAGTAAGGTTTGTGCAGTTCAATATTTTATTCAACCAAAACTTGTATTTTCTACTTCAACTCCTCCTCCATTCTATGGTGTAATGTACACTGGTGAATTGGGGATTTGTTTGGAATTAAAGTATGTAGCCGTGAGTTAACATATATTTATTAAACGTAAATTCTGGGGGAAAAAAACATTTAAGGATTTTTTTTTTCAAAATGTCCAGATGGGGAGAGCCATGACAGTTCATATTACATTTTTTTTCCCCTTGTGGTTTACAAATATAAAATAGTTTAAAAACGTTTGTTTAAAATGTGAGCATGTCCCTACATGAGGATTAAACTTATTTCAGTCCTTCTTAAGAATGGAACTGTTTTGTCTAGTCAGTGTCATGCAAAGTGGCGATAGACAGATGTAAGTGCAGGGAGAGTGTGTTTTATTATAAGACTAAAGACAGGCATACAAATCCCATATGCTAGGCAGAATCGAAAACAGTAGACAGGTAAAGGTCATGCGAGGCACAAACAGACTGGAGTAGGCAGAGACAAAAACAGAAAGCAAAATACAAGTGTGAGTCGGTAAACCAGAATAACAATGTAGATGAAAGGCTTGGTAAGGTCAGACAAATAGTACTGAACGAATTACTTTGCAAAGTCTGTAAGAGTTCAGCGTCCATATAAGCCGGGACAGGTACATGTAATTAGTCCTTGAGGTGCATGGATGTGACAGTCAGGTTTTGGGTAAACTGACATTTTTCTATCACTGTACCAACATTGTGTGTTCATACAGTTCATATGGGACAAGTTTTGACAATAAATAAAAAATTAAACATGTAGGCCAGTTATTAGTCAAAAAACAGAGCAGGAGAAGGTGTTGTGTGTGGGAGAGTTACAATCAAGGATTGCCACCGCAGTTTTCTGTCTAGGACTTCTTCACAGCCAAGATTCTGGATGAAGAAGAATGATGAAGGAGAAGTAGTTTCTTGCAAGTTTGAATTACAGACTCAGCGTTTCTGTGTGTATGTCTGTGAAAACGTCTAACGAACCCAAATTCACGACAACCCACAAATGAACCATATGCAGACCACCTTCAGAGTCAGTCTGAGTTAGATTGTTGTTGGATTCTGTGGTCTGCTTGATTTGTGCATTGTGAAAACAAAACAGCTCTGGTCCGCTTCACGGTTCACCTTTCCACTTAACGAACCCTGAGGTTCACCATACATACTCATGCAGCTGCAGTGGGTCTTCACCTCTCAGGTAAAGATAAAGAACGAGGATGTCTGCACATGGAGTTTTGCACGTGGAGTTATCACAAAGAGGCAGTTGCACTGTTCAACATCAGGGAAGACGAGGAGGACTAGATTAAACACCAGCTGTTCTCAAGTCACAATGAGATGCAGCTTTTTCTTCTGCTTGCATTTTAAAAAAAGAAAAACAGAAGCTACAGAAGAGCAGCGATCCAATGCCACGTCAAAGCGAAAAGAAAAACAGCAGAAGTGCCCGAGTGCAAGATGAGCAAGAATACATATCCTGTCTACAATAAACTTCTGGAATTTTGGCTACAAGGAAAACACAAGTCTGAGATCTTGCCAATGATGAAAAGGACAAGAAAAAGAAGTGAGTTCTATTTAAAGTCTGTTTAGACTGTAAACACACACAAAACCACAGAGTTTATTTGCAGCTGGCTTCCATTAATTAAGTTTGGTTCATTTAACCCTTTGATGCAAAACATGGGTCAAAAGTGACCCGGCTGAGTTTTTATCTTCTATATCTTTGCAATAAATTAATTCCATCATTCAGTATTCAAGATATTCCTCAATTAACTTGTTTTTGATCATCATAGATCCTTATTTAATTTTTTCCTTTCTTACTTTTTGAATAAAAACCCTTTTTGTATCACTACCCTTCTAATGCACAACATGGGTCAAAAACGACCTGCATTCATTTTCCAGGTTATTTCATGTATGGCTGAGTGTTTCTATGATCTACTTTTGAAATAAATTCATTTTGTCATTTACTTTTCCAAATATGCAGTAAATATCTTGTTTTTATTTAGCACAAATCATCATTTTTATTTTTCCTTTCTTAAGTTATGAACAAGCACAGCTTTTGTAATTCTACATCAAGTTTACACACATGGGTCAGAACCGACCCGCATGCATTTACTCCAGCGTTTGGTGGGAACTGTGAATTGTGCTTGTGTCAGACATTTCACAGCTCAGCACAGCGCCCTTTGCCCATCTCATACATGCAAGTAATGTTTTTCAATTGTTCTAACATTACCTTAGAAAAAAATTGATGATGTTTAGGTTACCTTGAGAGTGAGTAGACTACTTGTCAGAAAGTTACAGTAATTACTATTAGCTACCGAGCTGTCGACATATTCTACTTTAGTTAGCTAATTTTATTGTAGTTGGCTTAGCTAACGACATAGTTAATAAATAAATAACTGGCCCCATTCACTCATCTCATCATCTGTAGCCGCTTTATCCTGTTCTACAGGGTCGCAGGCGAGCTGGAGCCTATCCCAGCTGACTACGGGCGAAAGGCGGGGTTCACCCTGGACAAGTTTCCAGGTCATCACAGGGCTGACACATAGACACAGACAACCATTCACACTCACATTCACACCTACGCTCAATTTAGAGTCACCAGTTAACCTAACCTGCATGTCTTTGGACTGTGGGGGAAACCGGAGCACCCGGAGGAAACCCACGCGGACACGGGGAGAACATGCAAACTCCGCACAGAAAGGCCCTCGCCGGCCACGGGGCTCGAACCCGGACCTTCTTGCTGTGAGGCGACAGCGCTAACCACTACACCACCGTGCCGCCCGCCCCATTCACTGCTAAAGTAATTACTTGAAACAAATTATTATTATAGTATTAAGACATTTAATTTTAAATCACACTTGGATGACCCATGTGTAGTAATATAAAAAGTATTTTTTCTTATAAAGTAGGAAATAAAAAATTAAATTAATGATTTGTGGTAATTAAAAACAAGATATTTAAAGAATACTTGGAATATTCAATCATAAAATAAATTGATTTCAAAAGATAGAGCAAAGAAAAACTCAGTCAGCATGAAATAAGCTGGAAAATGAATGCGGGTCATTTTTGACCCATGTTGTGCATTAGAAGGGGTGTGCATATATGTTTTGCATCAAAGGGTTAAACTGTGTGACTATGAGAAAACACCAAAGTTCCAGAAGAGAAGAGTGTCCACAGGAAGTGAAAACCTCCCAAGCAGCCGTGCTGATGTTCAGTACAACAGCATGACCTCGAGGGTGATTTTGTTTAAATCATATTTCTTGACAGCCATTGGTAGCCCTGACTGACTAGTTGGACAGCTGTACAGTAGCTCAAGCCCCAGGGTGTACATGTGCATCTCACTGCTTTGATTCCAGTCAGGTGATGTTCTGAGCACTGATGCTATGTTTGACAAAATCAACAAGCTCTTGAGTAGACATCCTTGTGAGGTTTTCACTTCACTTCTTATCCAGTGATGAAAAGGACAAGAAAGAAAAACGAGCTCTGTGTAAAGTCTGTTTACACTGTAAACACTCAAAAGCACCAAGTTTATTTGCTTGAACTATGGGACAAATCAAATTAACAGCTTGTTGACTTTATTAAATATGACACCAGTCTTCAGAGGGTCACCTGACGGAATCAAAACAATAACTAGTAATAGTATAAATATGTAGGTGATTATAGGAAATCGAGTGCACTGATTGGTCGAGAAATTCGGACTATTTCTCAATAAGCAACTCGGCAAAATGGCGGCCAATCACTTCATCACTGTAAGTGAGGAAGAATTACAGATGATGAAAGAAAATGTTGTTCCTAAAAGCACTAAAGATGAAGTTTGGTCTAAAACGATTCAAAGGGAAGGTGGAATTGTGATTTATTTTATCAATTTCAAAACAAAGTATTTTATGTGACTTGGCATAGATAAGTAACACAAGTCTGCGCCACAAAGTTATTACATTTGCATGCTGCTTTTGAAGTTTGAAATAAATTTTTTAATATATATATATTTAAATAATCACCTGTATATTTCTACTAAAACAGTTGTCCACGTCAGGCTCAGTGAATATCAATAAATAATTGTTAAATACCATCACAATACATTTTCAATTGTCATAAAGGTTTGATGAAACATGAAACATAAACTGATCCAAAAGAACAATTTATTCCACAGAACTGCTTCCCAAACCCCCCAAAACATTTCAAGCAAACTATTCCAGACTCAGGTACACATGTTAGCATTTAGCATTTTTACATTTATTCTTCAATTGATTGTTTGGGGATTAAATAAATGCCTCATTTATACCCACAAGCTTATGGGCTCATTGAAAGATCAGAGTGAAACATGTACAGTGGTGCTTGAAAGTTTGTGAACCCTTTAGAATTTTCTATATTTCTGCATAAATATGACCTAAAACATCATCAGATTTTCACACAAGTCCTAAAAGTAGATAAAGAGAACCCAGTTAAACAAATGAAACAAAAATATTATACTTGGTAATTTATTTATTGAGGAAAATGATCCAATATTACATATCTGTGAGTGGTAAAAGTATGTGAACCTTTGCTTTCAGTATCTGGTGTGACCCCCTTGTGCAGCAATAACTGCAACTAAACGTTTGCGGTAACTGTTGATCAGTCCTGCACACCGGCTTGGAGGAGTTTTAGCCCATTCCTCCGTACAGAACAGCTTCAACTCTGGGATGTTGGTGGGTTTCCTCACATGAACTGCTCGCTTCAGGTCCTTCCACAACATTTCGATTGGCTTAAGGTCAGGACTTTGACTTGGCCATTCCAAAACATTAACTTTATTCTTCTTTAACCATTCTTTGGTAGAACGACTTGTGTGCTTAGGGTCATTGTCTTGCTGCATGACCCACCTTCTCTTGAGATTCAGTTCATGGACAGATGTCCTGACATTTTCCTTTAGAATTCGCTGGTATAATTCAGAATTCATTGTTCCATCAATGATGGCAAGCCGTCCTGGCCCAGATGCAGCAAAACAGGCCCAAACCATGATACTCCCACCACCATGTTTCACAGATGGGATAAGGTTCTTATGCTGCAATGCAGTGTTTTCCTTTCTCCAAACATAACGCTTCTCATTTAAACCAAAAAGTTCTATTTTGGTCTCATCCGTCCACAAAACATTTTTCCAATAGCCTTCTGGCTTGTCCACGTGATCTTTTGCAAACTGCAGACGAGTAGCAATGTTCTTTTTGGAGAGCGGTGGCTTTCTTCTTGCAACCCTGCCATGCACACCATTGTTGTTCAGTGTTCTCTTGATGGTGGACTCATGAACATTAACATTAGCCAATGTGAGAGAGGCCTCCAGTTGCTTAGAAGTTACCCTGGGGTCCTTTGTGACCTCGCCAACTATTACGCGCCTTGTTCTTGGAGTGATCTTTGTTGGTCGACCACTCCTGGGGAGGGTAACAATGGTCTTGAATTTCCTCCATTTGTACACAATCTGTCTGACTGTGGATTGGTGGAGTCCAAACTCTTTAGAGATGGTTTTGTAACCTTTTCCAGCCTGATGAGCATCAACAACACTTTTTCTGAGGTCCTCAGAAATTTCTTTTGTTCGTGCCATGATACACTTCCACAAACATGTGTTGTGAAGATCAGACTTTGATAGATCCCTGTTCTTTAAATAAAACAGGGTGCCCACTCACACCTGATTGTCATCCCACTGATTGAAAACACCTGACTCTAATTTCACCTTCAAATTAACTGCTAATCCTAGAGGTTCACATACTTTTGCCACTCACAGATATGTAATATTGGATCATTTTCCTCAATAAATAAATGACCAAGTATAATATTTTTTGTCTCATTTGTTTAACTGGGTTCTCTTTATCTACTTTTAGGACTTGTGTGAAAATCCGATGATGTTTTAGGTCATATTTATGCAGAAATATAGAAAATTCTAAAGGGTTCACAAACTTTCAAGCACCACTGTATGTTGCAATCTGGCACTGAGTCCAACATCATTTATCATTCATATTCTCTGAGTGATTTATTCCACACCCTAACCAAGGAAATGCACTGTTTTAATGGAAGGTGTGGAAATTACTTAAAACAAACAGAAGCTCTTTTTGCAGCATAGTTACATCAACGTCAACAAAATCTCAACTGCTGTTGAAAAACTCCTCAGGATTAAAACTTTACTGAAACTGTAAACATATCAAAACACAAAATCGTCTTAACCTAAAAGACAATAATACTACTCTGTCTTTGGCTCTCAGTTCCCAGTTGTAGTTAGCACTAATTTTTAGCATTTTTATCGACAGAATCTTAATACTGTATAGTGTTTGCATGGGGCAGTCTTAGAAAACCATTCCCATCATGAAATTCTGACATTTTCTACCAGTAGTTCATATAAATAAATAAAGTGACAATGGCCAAGAACATACAACAAGCCCGAAATATATACATGACGAAAAAAAGACAAGTGTGCTCTAGATAAAAAAAGGAACACATGAAACCAATGAGCTACTAGGAGAGGAGAAAAAAAACCTAATCCAAAACAATAACAAATGCATGTGGACCCCATGGAAACCGTGACACAAAGAGGTAATCCATGACATGCCATATGTTTGCACATATCTCCATCTGAAATTAAGTTCCAAAAAAGAAAAGAAATAAGAGAAGATAAAGGATTGGTTGGGGAGATGTGACCAGCGTGGATTGTCTGTTCTGCAAAGAGAACTTGAGCAAACTCTTTTTACACTGTTTGCCTTCGGGAATCATGTCATACTTGTTTGTTTGTTTGTTTGTTTGTTTGTTTTTTTGCAGTTCCTAACAACTGCTCAGGTATTACGTGCCAAATAATTTCTTCCTGAAATCATAGTAAGGCTCAGACTCACATTAGCTTTTCTCGTAGAGGTCATCACATTACAAGCTTCACTGCTCATCGTTATAAACATGCTTTAAAATATCAGAGAATCTATGACAGCTCTCAGTAGACTGAAACAACAACAACAACACATCAACGTAGTTGCCACAGAGACGTGGAGTTATTTATCGCCCCGGATTAGTTGATGACAAGATTGCTCAACGTGATCTTTGCAGCAACACAGCCTCATTTTGCTGAAATATATTTACACATGGGGTGGCACGGTGGTGTAGTGGTTAGCGCTGTCGCCTCACAGCAAGAAGGTCCAGGTTCGAGCCCCGTGGCTCCTTTCTGTGCAGAGTTTGCATGTTCTCCCCATGTCTGTGTGGGTTTCCTCTGGGTGCTCCAGTTTCCCCCACAGTCCAAAGACATGCAGGTTAGGTTAACTGGTGACTCTAAATTGAGCGTAGGTGTGAATGTGAGTGTGAATGGTTGTCTGTGTCTATGTGTCAGCCCTGTGATGACCTGGCGACTTGTCCAGGATGTACCCCGCCTTTCGCCCGTAGTCAGCTGGGATAGGCTCCAGCTTGCCCTCAACCCTGTAGAACAGGATAAAGCGGCTACAGATAATGAGATGAGATGAGATGAGATATTTACGCACACTTGAAGTTGATGTGTTCAACTCTGAGGTTACAACAGCATATTAGGGTCATTGTAGGTTAAACAAAATACAGAGCTGAAGGAGGGCGTGATATTCCTAAAGAAAAAAAGTCAGAATTTCCAAGATTAAAAAATCACAAATTTACAAGAAGAAAAAAATGGGAAAAATAGTGAGGGGTTTTTTTTTTGGGGTCAAGGAACCAGATCTTTTCAATTTAGAAAGTTGAATTAAAATAATCACAGTACAGACACCAAGGCTGAGCTAAGAGTTACAGGAAATGCAGTCTTTCCTCCTTCATTGTGCGATATAAAAGAATAAAAAGTGCTAAGAGATTTTGACTACATTTCTCAGAATGCACTGCAGCCAGGAAACAGGGAAGCATGAGATCATTTCTGAGTTGTTGGGCACTGTTTGTTTGTTTTTTATACGTGACTAATTAAAGGTAGATTGCCTTTCAGCTTTTTCAAATGTACGTCATAAAAATAATTTTCCCCAACACCCAATTATTTTTGTTCAGTGGACCAAAAGCTATTGAATTCGAATCACATACTTCCAATTTTTATTAGGTTTTTTAAATAGAACAATTAATGAATTTATCTCCACGTGGCCCTAAATCTCCACTATTTTTTCCTGCTTCACCATGACCCAATTCAAGATACTACATCATGCATCACATGGTGGGCTTTCCCCGTTCACGCAAGGCATTGTGGGATATAAATTTGAAACAGGAGAGAAAAATGAGGACGTGAGTGTGCAAATGAAACGTGAAAGAGTGACTACAGTAACGGAAAGTGAGAAGAAAAGACGTTATGTTATAGATGAAGGAAAGGAAATGCAGGACCAAACTAATAAATATGGGCGCTCAGCGAGCACCTCGGTGTGATCAGCTGTTCGTTTAGCGACAGAATGATGGAACTGTCAGTGCACGCTCAAAGGGAAACCTGTAGATGGCAGTAATGCAACACTGTGGATGCCAGCTGCTGTAAAACCCAAAAGAAGAAGAAGAAGGTAAACCTGCGCATGCGCACACGGACTTCCTCTGTCTGCTTGACTGCGTGAAGCGAGCGATTTCATGCACATTATTTGCTTTAATCCCCTCAAATTAAATAACTTCCCAGCCACAGAATGGCCTGATATTTTGTGAGATATTACAGAAATAAACAGATATCACAATCACCACATTTCAGAGGAAAATAAATTTCACCGATTTTATGAAGTCAAAAGGCCGTCTCGCTTTAATTTTTGGAATTTCTGACTTTTTAATCTTGGAATTTCTGAGGGTTTTTTTTCACAAACTTATGACTTTATAAGCTCAGAGATTTTCTGATTTTTTTTTCTCTCAAGTTTTAGACTTTAGTCACAAAAATTCTGAGTTTTTTCTCAGAATATTATCCCCCCTTCCCCCAGCTCCCTTTTTTTAAACCTACAATGGCCCTAATACACTGTTGTACCATGTATATTTACAGAAAATCTCATTCTAGGCAAAACCTTTTATCATTTCTTTCATGATGTTTTACTGTTTGCCAAAATTCAGCCACAGTGATTTCTAACAAGTTTTCCAAAGCACTCATGCATTGTCATTGATTATTATCCATCCAGGACACTTTTTCGATGGAATAAAAACATGTTCTATTCCCTTCTAGTAGGTTTCATTCATTTGGTTTGACAGCATGCAATATTGTTAGCATATCGCTTATCCTACATGCATTATGTCACTTTACCCAATGGAGAATGTGCATTGAATATGGTTTACGATATTGCATGGTTGTCAAGACAACATGACGTCACATGTTGGAGATGTAAAACTTACATGCTAGCAAGTGACTGTGACAACTTGTAAACAAACATGGCCACCAGGTTTGCTTCGTTAAATACGGAAGATTTTGAGAGAATTTTGAAAGAGAAAGATGCGTTGAACACCCGAAAGGAATGTGTATGGATAATAATAATAATAATATCTGGCTTTTTTCATGGTCTATCAGATATATTCCATTCAGCTACTTGTCTTTGACTCTTTCAGTATTGTGCTAACTGAATGGAATATATCTGATATACCACAAAAAAGCCAGCCAATATTATTTAAATATCAGGACGGTGCAGAAGGGATCCACTGGTGACGAACTCAAGAAACTCTAGCTATATTAGCATGTCCACCTTACGTCAATGTTGACGTCAAAAAAACAACTTGTTACATTAACATAATCATTTGTCCAGTACTATTGAGATCAATATTTACATGAAACAAATATGTCATGTTCCTTTGAATCCAATGGAAGTGTGTTTTATATCATAATTTACTAGATTGGGTCATTGTAGATACTTTTATGGTCATAGTATGCAGTTTGAGACATCTCATATGTCTTTAAACTTCTCTTTGAAAATATTAAACTTTCAGACTGATGGAGTGTGATTATTCCCACATTACTGTATTACCCACATGGAGGTTAGGATCATTTTCCCCCTAATTATTGGTGCAAGACCAAACTGCTGGCCATCTACCTGAAGAGGTTCAATCCTAAAAATGACAAATGATTTGCAAGTAATGGACGACACAAGACAGATTCAAATTCAGAGTGTGTCAGCAAATTTATCCAATATCCATCATACACAAACCTATTTATAGTTATATTTAATTTTGGTGAAACAAGTTTGTTCCTGTTCTCATGTTCTAGAAGCTAGAAACAGTTCTTCCTTCACTGGCCTCTCTCATTTCCTCTCGCTTGAATTTAATAAAACACAGCTTGTTGTGTAACATCATGTAACCTTTAAAGCTCTACACAACCTGGCTCCCCTCTACGTCAGTGAACTCCTGACCCCTGACTCTCCCTCTCGTTCTCTCAGATCCTCTTCCTGCAACTTACTTACTATCCCACACACCAGACTGTCCACCTCGGGAGGCAGGTCGGGAATTCTCAACCTTCAAATCTGATTTAACCCTTTGATGCAAAACATGGGTCAAAAGTGACCCGGCTGAGTTTTTATCTTCTATATCTTTGCAATAAATTAATTCCATCATTCAGTATTCAAGGTATTCCTCAATTAACTTGTTTTTGATCATCATACATCCTTATTTTATTTTTTCCTTTCTTACTTTTTGAATAAAAACCCTTTTTGTATCACTACCCTTCTAATGCACAACATGGGTCAAAAACGACCTGCATTCATTTTCCAGGTTATTTCATGTACGGCTGAGTGTTTCTATGATCTACTTTTGAAATAAATTCATTTTGTCATTTACTTTTCCAAATATGCAGTAAATATCTTGTTTTTGTTTAGCACAAATCATCATTTTTATTTTTCCTTTCTTTAGTTATGAACAAGCACAGCTTTTGTAATTCTACATCAAGTTTACACACATGGGTCAGAACCGACCCGCATGCATTTACTCCAGCGTTTGGTGGGAACTGTGAATTGTGCTTGTGTCGGACATTTCACAGCTCAGCACAGCGCCCTTTGCCCGTCTCATACATGTAAGTAATGTTTTTCAATTGTTCTAACATTACCTTAGAAAAAAATTGATGATGTTTAGGTTACCTTGAGAGTGAGTAGATTACTTGTCAGAAAGTTACAAGTAATTACTATTAGCTACCGAGCTGTCGACATATTCTACTTTAGTTAGCTAATTTTATTGTCGTTGACTTAGCTAACTACATAGTTAATAAATAAATAACTGGCCCCATTCACTGCTAAAGTAATTACTTGAAACAAATTATTATTATAGTATTAAGACATTTAATTTTAAATCACACTTGGATGACCCATGTGTCGTAATATAAAAAGTATTTTTGTTCATAAAGTAGGAAAGAAAAAATTAAATTAATGATTTGTGGTAATTAAAAACAAGATATTTAAAGAATACTTGGAATATTCAATCATAAAATAAATTGATTTCAAAAGATAGAGCAAAGAAAAACTCAGTCAGCATGAAATAACCTGGAAAATGAATGCGGGTCATTTTTGACCCATGTTGTGCATTAGAAGGGGTGTGCATATGTTTCGCATCAAAGGGTTAAAGACTTTTGCATGAATACTTCTCTTCCTCTTCCTCTGTTTAGTCTAGCATTTTTTCCCCATTAAAGCGACCTTGGGTCTGTGAAAGGCACAATATAAATTAAACTTATTATTATAATGCCAGGATCAGACTACATGATATTTGTATCTTTCACGATGTTCACCATATCAGATTATCCAATCATATTGCCATAACTTCTTGCCGTGTTTCAGGTGGGAGACTACAAACTACAAACACTACAAGTTCGACCTCGACCAATCATCATTCATGTCCTTGTGTGTCATTTGGGAAGAGGGTCAAGAAACTGTCAATCATGGCTACGGATGGAACGTCAAGGAACACGTCATAGGAGTTTGTCAAACTAGGCAAGAAAATCCAAACAATTCTGACATTCCTACTCAATCCTGCAATATAAAATATTATTATCCATATAGGAGACTTTTTCGACAGAATAAAAACATGTGCTCTATTCCCTTCTAGCGGGTTTCATTCATTTGGTTTGATAGCATGCAATACTGTTAGCATATCGTCTATCCTATATGTATTACGTCACTCTACCCAATGGAGAATGAGCGTTGAATACGGTTTACGATATTGCATGGTTGTCAAGACAACATGACATCACATGTCGGAGACGTAAAACTTCCACGCTAGTGAGTGACTGACAATTTGTAAACAAACATGGCCGCCAGGTTTGCTTTGTTAAATACATAAGATTTTGAGAGAATTTTGAAAGAGAAAGACGTGTTGAACACCCGAAAGGAATGTGTATGGATAATAATAATAATAATAATAATAATAATAATAATAATAATATTGGCTGGCTTTTTTTTCGTGGTATATCAGATATATTCCATTCAGCTACTCGTCTTCGACTCATTCAGTATCATGCTAGCTGAATGGAATATATCTGATAGACCACTCAACGCCAGCCAATATTATTTCAATTAAATAAAGCACTAAAATAATTTCTCCTACATTTCCCCAGAATGCACTGCAGCCAGCAAGCTGGGAAGCATGAGATCATTTCCTGAGCTTTTTGTTTTGTTCTGTTTTTTTTTTTTTAAATTTGTGATATCTTGATCTTGGAATTTCTGACTTTTTAACCTCAGAGTTTTTATCTCGCAAATTTATGAGACTGTCAAGAAAAACATCATTGAAGCTTGTCAAACTAGGCGAGAAAATACAAAAGAATTCTGACATGCTCAAATTTTCGTCTGGGTATCATGGTGTCCCCCAAATGCCACATCACTGTCCTTCGATTATGTCACACTACAAGGCCTATTCATCATTTCTGACATTCGTATTCGAGCCTGGCGCTGGAAATTCATCAGCCACAACAACATCGTGTCAAAATCAGGCTGACACTGGGGACTCCTTCCAAAATGTGAAATAAATACTGTATCTCCTCACAGAAAACATCATCATATGAGTGACTTTTTAAATCTGTGTATGTAGAGTGAGCTGTTAGGATAGAAACAGTAAGTACTTTACAGTTATTTAGCAGATGCTCTTATCCACAGCAACATACAACACACCCAGAGCAGCCTGGGGACCAGATGGGGTTAGGTGCCTTGTTCAAAGGCACTTCAGCCATTCCTGCTAGTTCAGGGAAGCAAACCGGCAACCTTTTAGTCCCAAAGCTGCTTCTCTAACCATTAGGCCATGGCTTCCCCATAATGTTATAATATTAGGAGCTGTGATTTGTATTTGTACAGAGCTGCACTACTGTCAAACCTGCTGTTATGGAAAATTAATCAACACCTTGTAACCAATCAGAACGCAGCGTTCAGTATGCGATTGGCTTGTGCAGTGTTCTGTAGGCCTGTATAATGTTAGTGTTACTTAACACTGATTTGGCCTGAGTAACAAGTAACAGCTGCTCCTGATGACGATATTCGTGTTTTGCAATTATATTAAATAATCAGGAAACTCGAATCAGTTTCAATTTCACTGAAACACACTTTCAGAGCCAAAATGATGTCCGACACTGTTAGTCATGTCTCTCTTCTTCCTCTTGGGTTATTATGAGGAGCCAGTTTGTATACTTCACACTTTATACAGGACGTAACAGAGAGCCATCGCCCTCCAGTGGATCAAGAACAGAAGTGCAGCATCCATCAGTGTTGGAGACCAATCATCACCCAGAGGAAGGATGAGAAGACAGAAGAGAACAGGTGGTGAGAATGAGTTTGGTGAAGAAGGATCCTTCCACACCTTTGTGTTTCATCTTCATGGGAATGTGTGTCAGTGATGCAACTCGTTTCACTCCTGCTTGCTTTCGGGCGATCGACTGCTTCAGCATGTGTTCAACACCTGAACTGGAGAGAAGAGGAGAAGATAGAAAACAGATGGAGTGAGAATAGAAAGGAGGACTCGATTTTCTGCCTCACTCACTAAATCTTATGCGAAGGCTTTTATTCTGTCTCTTTATCTCTGTCACTTCATCCAGTCTGTCTCCGTTCACGCCTCAATTCAGTCTGACACTTGATATTTTCTCCTATTTTTTTTCCCTCCAACTGGTAACATTTTTCCTGAAATAACAACTAAAAGTATTTATAATGTTAGTATTTAACAAACAGGGAATTTTAACATTAACAAAACATAAATAATATTAACAAATGCAATTCACTTCTTCTAAATCAACAATTCATTCTTATAAAAATTTGTCATTATTAGCTCATCTGGCCGATAGGTGATGAGTTTATGCCATCATATGTTCTCCATCGTCCATCCGGCGTTGTCCACATTTCACAGAAATCTTCTCTCTCAATTCTTCACCAATTTTTATTCTTTCTGGCAGGAAGGTAGGTCTGCCTGGGGTGCATATAGCTTCTACCCAAATTTGCATAATTGCAATTAATAATGAAGATATGGAGTAATTCATTCCTAATGAGCAGTTTCCACACAAATCACTTCTTCTCCCTCAGTTCTTCACTGATTTTGATTTTTTTCTGGCATGAAGGTTGGGGTACCTAGGGTGCATATAACTTCTATCCAGATTTGCTTCATTACAATTATTAATGAAGTTATGGACTAATTAAGCCTTAACCCTTTGGTGACTGACCCCTTGAAAATGGTTCCTCCAGGAACGATGACGTTTCAGTTGTCAAGACAACGGAAAAACTAAAATACACAAACAGAAAGATACATCACAATGCTCTTGTGCACAAAACAAAATGCTCTTGTATTTTAGTTTTTCCATTGTCTTGACAACTGAAACGTTTAAAAACGTTTAATGGTTCCTGGAGGAACCATTTTCAAGGGGTCAGTCACCAAATTAATGAGCAGTTCAACAAAAATTGCTTCTTCTTGGTCAATTCCTCGCTGTTTTGGATTCTTTCTGGTAAATAGGTCGGGATTCCTAGGGTGGATATCGCGTCGATATATAGCTGGTATATAGTGTATATAGCTTGCAACATTTATTGCGCAAGGTGGCCCACTTTACATCGTTCCTTCTGGACTAGACGGGACCAGAGTGAGCTACGCCAACATTGACAGTCTCATTGTTGTTTTACAGACTTGTTCAGAAGGAAGAGTTTGTACTTGTGTGTAGCTCTGATGCTGTATGAGCACCACAAAACCTTCAGGAAAGCCTAATATAACCAGAACTATTCATCCATCCATCCATCCATCCATCCATCCATCCATCATCTACACCACTTATCCATCACGGTGGAAAAGCTGGAGCCAATCCCAGCTGATTTCAGATGAGAGGCGGGGTTTACCCTGAGGTGGCAGGTCGGCAGTCTATCACAGAGATGAACAGCTATCACACTCATACTCAAACCTGTGCTGGATTTAGAGTAACCAGTTGACCAAATCCACGTCTTTGGACTGTAGGAGGAAACTGGAGCACCCAGAGGAAACCCACACATGCACGAGGAGAACATGCAAACTCCACACAGCTGATTTTTATTAGTAAATGACATCATACTTTTTATCCATTTATACTTACATTAAAGTTGCAGGAACCTCCATGAAGCAAGTTAGTTCCTGTTTTCAGTTACGATATAGCAGAAATAAACAGTCATTCTCTCACCATCCTCTCTTTTTCTCTATTTCTCTTGAAGTTACTAAGATAGATAGACTACCGTTCAAAAGTTTGGGGTCACCCAGACAATTTTGTGTTTTCCATGAAAAGTCACACTTTTATTTCCCACCATAAGTTGTAAAATGAATAGAAAATATAGTCGAGACATTTTTCTGGCCATTTTGAGCATTTAATCGACCCCACAAATGTGATGCTCCAGAAACTCAATCTGCTCAAAGGAAGGTCAGTTTTATAGCTTCTCTAAAGAGCTCAACTGTTTTCAGCTGTGCTAACATGATTGTACAAGGGTTTTCTAATCATCCATTAGCCTTCTGAGGCAATGAGCAAACACATTGTACCATTAGAACACTGGAGTGAGAGTTGCTGGAAATGGGCCTCTATACACCTATGGAGATATTGCACCAAAAACCAGACATTTGCAGCTAGAATAGTCATTTACCACATTAGCAATGTATAGAGTGGATTTCTGATTAGTTTAAAGTGATCTTCATTGAAAAGAACAGTGCTTTTCTTTCAAAAATAAGGACATTTCAAAGTGACCCCAAACTTTTGAACGGTAGTGTACTGTAGATAGATTAAGGTACAATTACATGCATGTAGAACTAAATACATGAAACTAAACCAAGGATATCACAAAAAAGGGTAAAACACTTATTTCCATTGTGGTCCTAAGAAAAGTTTCAGGATGGTGCTATGTTAACTGTTTAATAATGGAATTAAGTGGATTGTCAATACTATATTTGTACAAATGGTACTGAGTAGAATAATGAAAAAAACCCTTTAACGACCCAATTTTTTTTTTTTTGGTTTTTGTTTGTTGTAAGATGTATATGTGTATATAACAGGGCTCCTTTTGATAGCAGAGGCATTTTGTCACTGATTGGACTACCCTGTGGTTGTTTAAATAAAGGTTCCAACCAACCAACCTTTAACGACACCAAAAAACAACAACAACAACAACAACAACAACAAAAACAACCTAGATTGCTGGCTAAACATGGATATAAAAGGCAAGATACAATAGTGTTATAATGCACCCAAGAGTAGGACCGTGTAGTTGAGCACCACAGAAGGATCACATCAAGAACCCTATCACAGAACATGCAGTTAAATTAAACTGACCAGAATAATTGAAACCTGCCCCCTCTCCGCTGTCTGAAGGCAGCTAAATAAATGCCTGTTTATGTTTAAAACTAGAGAGAGACTGTATTGACCGGATGCTGTTTGGCAGATCATTCCATGACTTAATGCCATTGAACACAAAAGATTTTTGACCATGGCTGCCAGACTTGGGTATTGCCAGAGAGGATCGACTAAACCGAGTATAATGGTCATGGATATGTGTTACTCTAGTTATGTCATGCTGCAAGTATGAAGGTGAAAGGGCATTCAGAATTTTAAAACAGAAAGCGGAAAAACGCATTTTGTCATATTACCAAGAAATTGCAAAGAAGAGTAAACTCCTCTGTCCTGAAGATGTCTGGAACGTTACAGCTTTAACTCTGACACTGAAGACTCTTTCTGTAAATGTTTACTAAAAGTCTCCTTACAGACAACTTCAGCATGTCAGTGATTTAAAAAAAAATCCATTTATCTGTTGGGTCCATCACAAAGGCCCCAGTGAACGAGCTGTTACCATAGAAATGATAGCGTATTAGAACCTGCGCTACGGTCTGAGCTGCTGTTATAGAAAATGAATCAACACCTTCTGACCAATCAGAATCCAGAATTCAACACTGCTGTGGAGTTTAACACGTGCCTGATCTTTATTCCCCTCCTCTCAGTATTTTATATAAGCTCTACAGTTCACTCACACGTTCCAGCAGTCATGAGCACATAATTGCCCTTCTATCCGCTGCCAGTCAGATGTTTAGCACATACATGTCTCCAACCAGTTCACATTCTGGAACGTGTCCAAAGACAAGAACAAGATGTGAAATGCCTGGGTTTGTTCCCATGACTGTAGACACTCCCAGGAAAAATGGAAGTGCTTTGTAGTCTTGCCGACAATGGACTTGTTTTGCATGATTTAGATTTTCTTTAAAAGAATTTCATAATTCCCAGAAGGTCATGGACTTCCTGGTTCTTGATGATTATTTAGTAACAGTTCGACATGAAGATCAAAAGTGTAGGATTTCCACCCACTCACCAGAGTTTAACTGAATTTAAACATTTACTAGCAAGTCCTTATTGATGTGAATTGATTTTGGTCATGAAGGCAGTAAACATGTGTTCATTATTTAGTTAATATCTAAACAATCTATGAATACAAGAGAGGTTGCTTTGTTCAGATTATTTATTAATGTAAATGTGTCAGTTGTGAGAACTTTAACCTAAACCTGTCTTTTAGTTAACTACCATAAAATGGAAGCATTAATGAGTGCAAGAGACAACATTATACAACCCTGATTCCAAAAAAGTTGGGACAAAGTACAAATTGTAAATAAAAACGGAATGCAATAATTTACAAATCTCAAAAACTGATATTGTATTCACAATAGAACATAGACAACATATCAAATGTCGAAAGTGAGACATTTTGAAATTTCATGCCAAATATTGGCTCATTTGAAATTTCATGACAGCAACACATCTCAAAAAAGTTGGGACAGGGGCAATAAGAGGCTGGAAAAGTTAAAGGTACAAAAAAGGAACAGCTGGAGGACCAAATTGCAACTCATTAGGTCAATTGGCAATAGGTCATTAACATGACTGGGTATAAAAAGAGCATCTTGGAGTGGCAGCGGCTCTCAGAAGTAAAGATGGGAAGAGGATCACCAATCCCCCTAATTCTGCACTGACAAATAGTGGAGCAATATCAGAAAGGAGTTCGACAGTGTAAAATTGCAAAGAGTTTGAACATATCATCATCTACAGTGCATAATATCATCAAAAGATTCAGAGAATCTGGAAGAATCTCTGTGCGTAAGGGTCAAGGCCGGAAAACCATACCGGGTGCCCGTGATCTTCGGGCCCTTAGACGGCACTGCATCACATACAGGCATGCTTCTGTATTGGAAATCACAAAATGGGCTCAGGAATATTTCCAGAGAACATTATCTGTGAACACAATTCACCGTGCCATCCGCCGTTGCCAGCTAAAACTCTATAGTTCAAAGAAGAAGCCGTATCTAAACATGATCCAGAAGCGCAGACGTCTTCTCTGGGCCAAGGCTCATTTAAAATGGACTGTGGCAAAGTGGAAAACTGTTCTGTGGTCAGACGAATCAAAATTTGAAGTTCTTTATGGAAATCAGGGACGCCGTGTCATTCGGACTAAAGAGGAGAAGGACTACCCAAGTTGTTATCAGCGCTCAGTTCAGAAGCCTGCATCTCTGATGGTATGGGGTTGCATTAGTGCGTGTGGCATGGGCAGCTTACACATCTGGAAAGACACCATCAATGCTGAAAGGTATATCCAGGTTCTAGAGCAACATATGCTCCCATCCAGACGACGTCTCTTTCAGGGAAGACCTTGCATTTTCCAACATGACAATGCCAAACCACATACTGCATCAATTACAGCATCATGGCTGCGTAGAAGAAGGGTCCGGGTACTGAACTGGCCAGCCTGCAGTCCAGATCTTTCACCCATAGAAAACATTTGGCGCATCATAAAACGGAAGATACGACAAAAAAGACCTAAGACAGTTGAGCAACTAGAATCCTACATTAGACAAGAATGGGTTAACATTCCTATCCCTAAACTTGAGCAACTTGTCTCCTCAGTCCCCAGACGTTTACAGACTGTTGTAAAGAGAAAAGGGGATGTCTCACAGTGGTAAACATGGCCTTGTCCCAACTTTTTTGAGATGTGTTGTTGTCATGAAATTTAAAATCACTTAATTTTTCTCTTTAAATGATACATTTTCTCAGTTTAAACATTTGATATGTCATCTATGTTCTATTCTGAATAAAATATGGAATTCTGAAACTTCCACATCATTGCATTCCGTTTTTATTTACAATTTGTACTTTGTCCCAACTTTTTTGGAATCGGGGTTGTATATCTTTTTCTAAAAAAAAGGTCTCTTTTTTAAAAAAACTGTTAATTTTACAGAAAAAAATGCATACATACACACAATATCCATATTTTAGTTTTTTTTTTAATGTCTAAAATGTTTGTTTAATGACAATGAGAGCATCAATGATGGCGTAGCTCACTCCAGCCCCGTCTAGTCCAGAAAGAATGATCTAAAGTGGGCCACCTTGTGCAATAAATGTTGCAAGCTATATTCAGTATATGCAAGCTCTATATAGAAGTGATATCCGACCTATTTACCAGAAAGAATCCAAAACGGCGAGGAATTGACATCGAAGAAGTGATTTTTGTTGAACTGCTCATTAAGGCTTAATTAGTCCATAACTTCATTAATAATTGTAATGACGCAAATCTGGCTAGTGTTAGGGTGGGTGGAGGTGTGGTGAAGTTAGGATCCACAAGCAGAACACAGACAGTAATCCAATAAATAATATGATTTAATTCAGGGGGAAAAAGGGCGTGGCAAAAAGGTAAACAAACAGGACAAAAAACAAATGTCAAAAATAGTCCGGACAAAATAAGACAAACAACTTGATAAAAAACATGAGACAGGCAAAGACAAAACACTGGTGCAAAAAACCATAAGCAAGAAAAAACCCTTAGTGCAAGAAACCATGAATCTGAAATAACCCTTAGTCCAAAAAAACACCATGAACCAGAAGAGTGCTAGTGCAAAAACCATGAACAAGAAAGTCACTAGAGAGAATAACCATGAACAGCAAGAGAGGCACAGAAACGGCTAAAGAAACAAACGGGACGTTCTGGCAAAGTCTGAGTCTGAAAACGGCGCGGTGGCTCAGCGGCACGGTGGTGTAGTGGTTAGCGCTGTCGCCTCACAGCAAGAAGGTTCCGGGTTCAAACCTAGCGGCCGGCGAGGGCCTTTCTGTGTGGAGTTTGCATGTTCTCCCCGTGTCCGCGTGGGTTTCCTCCGGGTGCTCTGGTTTCCCCCACAATCCAAAGACATGCAGTTAGGTTAACGTGGGGCGGCCTTGGGCTGAGGTGCCCTTGAGCGAGGTACCGAACCCCTGACTGCTCCCCAGGGGCTCTAGTGTGGCTGCCCACTGCTCTAGGTGCGTGTGTTCATTGCTTCAGATGGGTTAAACGCAGAGGATGAATTTCACTGTGCTTGAAGTGTGCATGTGACAAATAAAGGTTTCTTCTCATTTATACACAGCAGTGAAAACCAGGAAGTGAATACGGGTGAGCGGGAATTTCTGTCCCAGATCCGGATCGGCGCTGGCGTGAGAGATCCATAAACTCTGGGGTGGATGTCCGGGGCGTAGCATGACAGGTAGAAGTTATATGCACCCCAGGTACCCCTACCTTCATGCCAGAAAGAATCAAAATCGGTGAAGAACTAAAGAGAAGTGATTTGTGTGGAAACTGCTCATTAGGGATTAATATCTTCATTATTAATTGCAATTATGCAAATTTGGGTAGAAGCCATATGCACCCCAGGCAGACGTACCTTCCTGCCAAAAAGAATAAAAATCAGTGAAGAATTGAGAGAGAAGAAGCGATTTTCATGAAATATGGGCATTGCCGGATGGACGACAGGCAACACATGATGGTATAAACTCATCACCTATCAGCCAGATGAGCTAATAATGGTGCAAATTAATCTCAGTGGAATTTTTTAAGAATAATACAATTGTTATCTTTTTTTATTTCTTATGTTATATTGTTTTTTTTTACCATAATGTAAATATTAATTATCGAAATTACATTTTACTTTTGAAAAGTGTTCTAAAAACCAACATGACAGAAGGTAAAGCATCTGATGGAGATAGAGATGTGATGAAGAGAGAGAGAGAGACGTTGAGAGAGAGAGATTTACTGAATGAGGCAGGGAATCAAGCTGTCTTTATTAATCCGTGAATTTTCCCAGATGACGCAAAGAATGTGACTCTGTCCTCTCTCTCTCTCTCTCTCTCTCTCTTCCCTCAGTGAGTCTCTCCTGATGCTGCGGTCTCTATGGGTGAGAGGCAACAACAGAACACGGGTAAGCCTCAAACCAAGCTCCTGAACTTTCGAACCTTTTGCCTAACCTTTCTCTTTCCTCACTTTCCTCCTTCTGTGTGCTCTGACTCAGCCTTGGTATCCAAAACTCAAATGATTATTTTGGAAGTTTCTCCTGCATGTCATCATCGTTATAATGCATCTCCTGGCAGGACCCAGCTCAGACAGGCGTGTGTAGTGTAAGGATCAGTGCATTTTGTGTGTCTCTCTTAATTACACACCTCAGTTCCTCGTGCTCTTGAAGAGGCCAAAGCCATGGTGAGTCAACAGTGAGTTTTTCAAGTGATGTTTAACTTTTGACAGATAACTCAGGGAGCCCAGATTAGAAATATGACTCATGAGCAGGTACTCACCCATATATACACACTTTACTATGTGTGTGATGTTGTGGGATGTAGGAGTTCCAGTTTACACAAGATGCTTAAAGTACTTAATTTCTTTACATTTAAGTCCTGGGAAACAGAAATGAAAGCTCTTATCCAAATCCCATAGCACTGTTGGAATCTGATTGCTCAGAAGGTGTTTGTTAATGTTCTATCACAACAATTCAAATAGAACCAGCTGTAAATCACAGGTTTAGATGAATGCACTTGTTCTGATCTGCACTCAGAATACTTAGTGGATTTAAGACAATCTAAGATTAATTATAGACGGATTTAAAATATTCTATTATTGTATTCAACAAAGAAACATATGCCATCTTTGATATGGCGAAGTTTTCTGTCGGGAAACATTTTACATTTCTGGAAGGGGTCTCCAGTGTCAGAGCTTCGTAACAGTCAGAGGTAAAGCCATAACTTTTAAATTTCTGACATGGAAAAGTCTTCAAGGCATGGTGTCTACATTTACTGATGCATTGTTTTCATCTAATTCATTTCAAGAGAGTTTAAAAAGAGAGGCGGGTGAGGGAATGACTGTTTATAGCTGCTATAATGTAAGCGAGAACAGAAACTATGTCTCAAACATGTTCCACAATGTTAAATGTAACTATAAATGGATAAACATTAAGATATGTTCATCTTTAATAGATAAAAATTGTAATAATTGGCATGTTGTGGTATAAGAAGAATAAAACATTTCAGGATATTCTGTTATAGGAAAAGAGTTTTCTTAGAACATCTTGACACTTGCTTATTGAAGAGCTTTCATCATATAATCTGGAGATCACAACTTTGAAACCCAGTGATGAAATATACATCATACATCCATGGCTGGGAGCCAAGACAGCAAAATTGACCATGCTGTCTGGGTGGGAGGGACATATTACAGCAACACCATACAATCGTGGGCATCTGTGAGCTCATGTATTCACTTGTTCACCTTCACCTTCCCAGGTTGGTAGTTGTTGTATGATAGGGGAGAGCTGGCTGTTGGGTGGGAATTGGACCAGGACTAAATTAAGAGTAAAATCGGGCAGGGGTGGGGGGTGGGAATCTAAACAACAAAAGATATGCAATTTCTTATTTTTTTTTATAAATGAAACTAAAGGAATACTTCAGTGTTTTCCATTCTATTCTCTGTACCCTACATCTATAACTACATATTAATCTGAACCCTTGATGAACCCTGTTTTCAAAATGTAGTATGTAGTAACTGGGTAAGTGTAGGCAGCATGGTGGTGTAGTGGTTAGCACTGTTGCCTCACAACAAGAAGGTTCTGGGTTCGAGCCCAGTGGCTGCCGGGGGCCTTCCTGTGTGGAGTTTGCATGTTCTCTCCATGGGTTTCCTCCAGGTGCCCCGATTTCTCCCAAAGACATGTAGTTAGGTTAACGTGCTACTCCATAGGGGTGAATGGTTGTTTCCCAAGCCTGGAAATGAGAGGGTTGTGACAGGAAGGCCATCCAGCATAAAACTATGCTCCAATAGGGTCCACATGGCAGCAACCCCACACACATAAGTGGGACAAGCTGGAAGAAATGTAGAGTGTGGTACAAACTCCAAATTATTTTCTTCTTAAATACCTCAAACCTATCAGGCATTTAACATTTAGCTAAACTGTCTTGTGCTTGGTGTCTTGTGTAAACTGTCTTGTGCTTGGTGCACTGTGGTGCAGTGGTTATCATTGTCACCTTACAGCAAGCAAATTCTTGGTTTGTACCTTGCAGCCGACTGGGCTCTTTCTGTGTGGAGTTTGCATGTTCTCCTTATGCTTGCATGGGTTTCCTCTGGGTGCTCCAGTTTCCTACCACAGTCTAAAGACAGGTAGCTTAGGTCAACTGGCTACTCTAAATCCCTCATAGGTGTGAATGTGTGTGTGATGGTTGTTCATCTCTGTATACCCCTGTGATAGATTTTCGACCTGCCCAGGGTGAACCTCACCTCTCACCCTAAATTAGCTGGGATTGATTGCGGCTTCCCTCGAAACCCTGATGGATAAGTGAATTTGGTGATGGTTGGGTGTATTGTGCTTGCTACAAAAATGGTTCTTCAATGGCTCTTTAAGGGTTCATTAGATAATTGAGTGCCTTTTCTGATAGGAGCCCTTTCTGATCTGGTTTCTTTGCATAGAAAATTGCTGGAGATTTCCTTTAATTGTTGAATGATCCTTGTTACTGGAGAGGATACATCTTTTGAACCTTTAGTGAGAGTTTCATACCTGTTGAGAAGCACTGTTAAGGTGCATAATTGGATCTTACATCTGACTGTTGTACCTTTTGAGATTTCATTGGGATACATCATTCGTACCATGAGGGCATAGCAATCTACCTATACAGTCCCTTTTTTCAGACAGTGTATACGGAGGGAGAAGAAAAAGTGCACTATAGATAAAACCTGAGCATGTTACAAAAGGAAAAAAATTGAGGTGAAAGAGACCAAGAGAGAACAAGAGGGAATAGAGGATTATATATAAATAACAGAGCTTTAGCAGGGTGCGGGGAGCAGATGTGATAGACAGTCTGGGCTTAAAGACTACAAACAACAGATGAATGGATTCCAGATTAACTCAGATTATACAGACAGTGATGACTAAACCAGAGAAGGATGGGTGAGAAAGAGATAGAGACAGTCATCAAATAGTTACCCATTCAGGCAAGAAGACCTCATGAAATCCCTGGTAAAGATAAGCAAAAATTATGTTGATCAGGGTAAATAATTAAAAGAATTGAACAATTTAAGTGTGTCAGAGGTCCACTTGAGATGGTGCCAAGAGAACTGCATCATCTGTGAATAACACGGATGTTGACTGTAACCCCGATACTGTAGCACCTCACCGACATTGTCTGCATCTTTGTATCCTATCCATTAAAACTACAAACAAGGGTGCAGACAAGATACAACCTTGACAGAGTATGACACCCACATTATGTGGTATAACACCAAGAATGCAAACACAACTCACACTGTGCTCATGCAGAGACTGGATTACATGAAGTAGTGACCCAGCTATCCCATACTTCTCCAGAAGAAGAAGAAACCTTTATTCGTCACATGCACACTTCAAGCACAGTGAAATTCATCCTCTGCATTTAACCCATCTGAAGCAGTGAACACACGCGCACACCCAGAGCAGTGGGCAGCCACACCAGAGCGCCCGGGGAGCAGTCAGGGGTTCGGTACCTCGCTCAAGGGCACCTCAGCCCAAGGCCGTCCCATGTCAACCTAACTGCATGTCTTTGGACTGTGGGGGAAACCGGCACACCCAGAGGAAACCCACACAGACACGGGGAGAACATGCAAACTCCACACAGAAAGGCCCTTGCCGGCCGCTGGGTTCAAACCCGGAACCTTCTTGCTGTGAGGCGACCGTACTAACCACTACACCACCATGCCTCCAGTAGCTTTAACAACAAACGTTGAGGCACATGATCATAATACGGCTTCTCCAAATCCACAAAATACATGTAGACAGGATTAGCATTCTTTCATAACCACTTACAAGAGTAAAGAGCTGGTCCACAGTTCTATGGCCTGGGTCGAACCAAAATTGTTCCTCCTGAAATCTAAGTTCAACTATCGAATGGACTCTCAGCTCCAGAACACTGGTATAGGCTTTTCCTGGGAGGATGAGTGTGATTCAACTAAGTTTGGAACAAACCCTCTGGTCACTTAAAAAAAAAGGGACCACCATCTCAGGTTGCCTGTTCAAGTGCACTGCTCTAGATCTCCATTCAAAATTGAAGTGTTGTTACCTACACAACCCCAAGCTTGTCTAGTGCATTCTAAGACCAAATCTCATCCACCCTGCAGTCTTACCTCTATTAAGGGTTCTAACCACTATAGTGACCTCAGCTATAGAGATCCAAAACACCAGAAATTTCTAGCATGGCATTCTTAAGAGAGAGCGCATCCACTTCCATCACTTAACAATATCCCAGTATAGGTCAACACTCATCCACACTTGCACAGGAGAGATTGCACATGGTGTTGGCTCCTGAGGTTTGCCTGAGGATCATTAAGGCTGGCCAGATGTTTTTTCTCCAAGAGCTCTACAAATTAATTTCATGCCTGAGCTTATGGTTTGGCAACTGCATTTGCTGGAGCCCTTCTGGCCCGCCAATATATCTCAATTGAATCAGTAGAACTTTCCATGAGAATTAATCTGAAATCCTCCTTCTTTACAGTGAAAGCTTCCCCTTTTTGGGTACTGCCATGACAGGCACCGAGTGTCTTCCATCCACAGTTTCCTGCAGTTACCTCTTCAACTGAGGACTCGAACATGATCCATTCAGTCTTACTGTCCCTGACCTCCCTGGGTCCCTTTGAAGATGGAAGTTAATTATTTTCTCCATTGAAGCTTCTGCAAGACATTCCCAAGCATCTAGGAAAGCTCTCCTGGATATACTAGGTAAAACTGGGTGGCACTGCTTAGGGTCAGAATTAGATGATGCATACCCATCCCCATATCTGGTATGCATCATCTTGTTTCAATACGTTTTATTTCCTAATGTGGGGCATTCCTAACCATGTGTTAGTCTGTTTACAAACTGCTTGCTCGGCAGCCAGTTCAGGAAAGTCATATGAGGTCATGTGTGGGTCAGAGGTCGCAACCGCAGAACCACAGCCTGGGCTGCCAACTCTCACGCAATGAGCGTGAGACACACGCATTTGATTGTCTTCACACGCTCACATGCCATACCTCCGATTTCTCACACTAGAAAAAAATCTAGTTTATCTATCTGATCTAGGCTACCCATTGCGTCACGCCAACCACTTGCGATTGATCAACTACGCCTTACGCACGGCTAAACAGGCAGAGAGGTGTTCCCTTCTGTACACACTCCCCTATGGTAGGTGGCGCATCTAATGATGCTGCACTCGCCGGAAGTTGGATAATTGCCTACCATCAATTTAGAGGAAGAGGAGAGAGAAGAAGGTATCCGAGTTGAAGACGGGTGTCTCAGACAGGTTTGTACATATGCACGCCAATGTGTGGTGTTACTGGCGTAATTATGAACTTATATAAAGTTTCTTAATCGTTTTAGCCTATAAGTGTTGTGAGAATATTTAAACCCATATCGAGAGCTGTGTACTAGGCATGCTAAATCATTATAGGCCTACTGCTGTGCCACAGCCTCTATCTTCCCCAACAAGCAGCACGGGAGAGCACCTCCTTAGCACACGTTTATTAAACCACATTTTTAGTTTGTTTACTGTATGTTATCATACTTTATGACTTTATTTGAAGCCATACTGGAAATGTTGTAAAATAAAGCAAGCAAGAAATAATATTACAAATGCAAGAAGAGCCATTAGTCACCATACCTATTGTTTATTTACAGGGTATTTATTTTTAATTATTTATGATGTATGTAATTGCTCAGTTAAAGTAAATAAAGCATGGTCACCTGTAATATCAAAGAACTTGAACTTGTGAATAATTAAAAAAAAGACAGAGAACAATATACTGAGGAGACAGGGTTTCAAAGAGGGCAAGACAGGTAGAGAATATTTGTCAGATAACAGGCCCTGACAAATGCTCTATTACTAATAAGAAACATAGATAAGAAATACATTAATAAGAAATATATTAATATAGCTTATTTAAGTATGACCAAAATTTTTAAGCCCAACTTTGTGTGCACATTCCCACCTATGGCCAAGGTTCAGCTTTTTGTGTTTCAGTACTGTTCAAACTTAATCATTTTAATGTTTCTTGTAGCACATGCACATTTTGCTTACTGTTTAAGCATTTTATTTGTTCTTTTGTTGTTGATATTTTTCCCCATGCCAATCTTCTGCTGAACCCAGTGGTGGGGAAAGCCCTTAAATGCATAATGAATAGTCAGTGAGAGACAATCTTATTTTTTGCAACAGTTATTAAAAACTTAACATTTAGTTTCAATTCAGAAGGTGTTTAGGCTTAGCTGATGAAATATTTTCAAACATGAACTTGCCTTTAAATCTGAAACAGGTCTATAGGGCTACAGGAACATTGGCAGTCATCTGTAGTTTTCTAGTGTGGGGGCTTTTAAGCCAAAACTTGGTGCTTTTGTTGGCCACAAGCTGAAGGCCTGGCAAGTCAGGGTGTGTATATAGGTATGGCACAGCAGGCCACTCCAAAAATCCACCAGAATGCAGGAACATCTACTAAATCCAAAATCTCAAACCCCCCCCCCCCCCCCCCCCCCCATTGTCCATCTCCAGCTGGACGACCCACAAACAAAACACCAGAATGCAGGGGGACAAGTGAATATCAAACTGAATACAAAATTCCCACTTACTGCATGGTGTGCGGAAAAATTTTGCCGTTGACCCCCCCCCCCCAAAAAAAAAATCTCACTCCAAGGAATTTCGAAAAGTTGGCAGCCCTGCCACAGCAAACATGGCAGCTTGCCCAGATCGAACGAAGACTCCTAAATCGAGACAAATTGAAATATTTAGAAAAATATTTTTCTAAAATTAAAAATAAAAATTGAGAACTGAAATATTCCAAATCTGGCAAACCGTCCGGCGCCTCAGGAGGGGGAAGCAGTACTCTGCCAACACTGTTTACAGTGCTGGTGGGGAGCTGTTGACCTCGACTGGGGACATTGTCGGGCGGTGGAAGGAATACTTTGAGGATCTCCTCAATCCCACCGTCATGTCTTCCACTGAGGAGACTGAGGCTGATGACTCAGAGGTGGACTCGTCCATTACCCAAGCCGAAGTCACGGAGGTGGTTTGCAAGCTCCTCGGTGGCAAGGCACCGGGGGTGGATGAGATCCGCCCTGAGTATCTCAAGTCTCTGGATGTTGTGGGGCTGTCTTGGTTGACACGCCTCTGCAACATCGCGTGGCGGTCGGGGACAGTGCCTATGGAGTGGCAGACTGGGGTGGTGGTCCCTCTTTTTAAGAAAGGGGACCGGAGAGTGTGCTCCAATTATACACTTCTCAGCCTCCCAGGGAAAGTTTACTCCAGGGTACTGGAGAGGAGAATTCGACTAATAGTCGAACCTCGGATCCAGGAGGAACAATGCGGTTTTCGTCCTGGTCGCGGAACACTGGACCAGCTCTATACCCTTCATAGGGTGCTCGAGGGTTCATGGGAGTTTGCCCAACCAGCACATGTGCTTTGTGGATCTGGAGAAGGCATTCGACCGTGTCCCCCGTGGTATTCTGTGGGGGGTGCTTCGGGAGTATGGGGTTCGGGGCTCTTTGCTAAGGGCTGTCCGGTCCCTGTACGAACGGAGCAGGAGTCTGGTTCGCATTGCCGGCAGTAAGTCAGACCTGTTCCCAGTGCATGTTGGACTCTGGCAGGGCTGCACTTTGTCACCGGTTCTGTTCATAATTTTTATGGACAGAATTTCTAGGTGCAGCCAGGGGCCGGAAGGAATCCTGTTTGGGAACCACAGGATTTCATCTCTGCTTTTTGCGGATGATGTTGTCCTGTTGGCTTCTTCAAACCAGGACCTTCAGCATGCACTGGGGCGGTTTGCAGTCGAGTGTGAAGCGGCTGGGATGAGAATCAGCACCTCCAAGTCCGAGGCCATGGTTCTCGACCGGAAAAGGGTGGTTTGCCCTCTCCAGGTTGGTGGAGAAGTCCTGCCTCAAGTGGAGGAGTTTAAGTATCTCGGGATCTTGTTCACGAGTGAGGGAAGGATGGAGCGTGAGATCGACAGGCGGATTGTTGCAGCCTCCGCAGTGATGCGGTCGCTTTACCGGTCTGTCGTGGTGAAGAAGGAGCTGAGCTAAAAGGCCAAGCTCTCAATTTACCGGTCGATCTACGTTCCGACTCTCACCTATGGTCATGAGCTTTGGGTAATGACAGAAAGAACAAGATCGCGGATACAAGCGGCTGAAATGAGTTTCCTTCGCAGGGTGGCTGGGCGCTCCCTTAGAGATAGGTTGAGAAGCACAGTCACTCGGGAGGAGCTCGGAGTAGAGCCGCTGCTCCTCCACATCGAGAGGAACCAGCTGAGGTGGCTCGGGCATCTTTTTCGGATGCCTCCTGGACGCCTCCCTGGGGAGGTGTTCCAGGCATGTCCCCCCGGGAGGAGGCCCCGGGGAAGACCCAGGACACGCTGGAGGGACTATGTCTCTCGGTTGGCCTGGGAACGCCTCGGTGTTCTTCCCGAGGAGCTGGCCGAGGTGTCTGGGGAAAGGGAAGTTTGGGCTTCCATGCTTAGACTGCTGCCTCCGTGACCCGGTCCCGGATAAGCGGAAGAAGACGAGACGAGACGAGACGAGACGAGAATATTCCAAATCTAAATGCACTTGTGAGCTTGAAGGCTCTTGAGTGTTCAGTTCTGTGTCGGAGGCCACTGGTTCCGCCATTTTGTTGCGACCTTGCTCATTATAATATTATAATGAGGATAAACTTCAGCCATTTCCGTACCCAAGTGTAAACATTAGCGCACAGTGTTTTTCCAGCTCATTCTCCTTCACAGGCATGAGGCAGCAGGCAATACATTGTGTGATTCAAGTATTTAGGGGTTATTCTAGCTCTACAGGGCATCTTTTTAATACATTGACCCGTGTCACTTTAATGCTCTACTTTCATGCAAATTCCTCGCAAGCATAATTTAGTGGTGCAATGTATGTTAATTTAGTTGGGTCTTTGTTCAGCATTTCTTCTTGTGTACATTTTTCTTTTTTTTTCAGTCTCTTGGTTTTCTGCCTTAGACTTGGCCAAAATGTCCCTCGGCTGCAAGGCACAGTTTCAGCCCTAAAGGAAGTGAGAGGAGCTGTTTTGATTGAATCTTGCAGCAGCATTGCCTTGTAGTTAGAAATTTTACATTTCCTCCTGCGCTGATAATGAAAAAAGTACTACAGTAAGCCTTTTGCCAAGGAACACTGGTGCTGATCGACTACTTTTACTACTTGTCCTGAAATAAACTCGAAATTCGAGATCACACTGAGTGCAAATGTTGTGTTTAAGGACAACTACATTGTGTTTAAATGTGAGGTGCATTTTACTATTAATGACAGTCGAGCTGATTTTAGTTCTAATATAGGATTTTCACACTGACATCAACGATCACTTATTGTATCCCTCGTTCATTTTCAAAGAGCAACCGGGTGCACGCATGCTGACAATAATGAAAAATGTTGCCTGAAATTATCTGACATTTCATTTATCGAGTAAATAAAAAAATAAAAACAGATACACTACTGTTCAGGAATACATTCTTTCAAACCGATATAGCATTTAGCGTTGTGAGAAATCCTCATATAAACTTCACACTCTAAAGAGAACAAGAAAGTGGACAGCATAGCGTGATCATTCCAGAAACACATGCTCATGCATGGTTGGTCATATCACACTCAAGAGTGTGTGTGTGGCATCAGTTTATAAGCCTGTTCACATCGACATGCAATGCTTTGGATACAAATGCCCCTTTTCCACCAAAGCAGTTTCAGGGCTGGTTCGGGGCCAGTGCTTAGTTTGGAACCGGGTTTTCTGTTTCCACTGACAAAGAACTGGCTCTGGGGCCAGAAAAACCAGTTCCAGGCTAGCACCAACTCTCTGCTGGGCCAGAGGAAAGAACCGCTTACGTCAGCGGGGGGGGCGGAGTTGTTAAGACCAACAACAATAACAAGACCGCGAAAGATCGCCATTTTTAAGCGACGAGAAGCCGCAGCTGTACAAACGCTTAGTCATCCATTATTATTATTGTTGTTGCTGCTGTTGTTGCTGCTTCTTCCGTGTTGTTTTTGCTTTGATATTCGCGCCAAGGTTTATGCAAACATAGCGATGTAACTGACGTATACAGCGACGTAATGACGTATACAACGACGTAACTGACGTATACAGCGACGTAATGACGTATACAACGACATAACTGACGTATACAGCGACGTAATGACGTATACAATGACATAACTGACGTATACAGGACGTAATGACGTGTCTTCCCTTAGCACCGTGAGCTACGGAAAAGCAAACTGGTTCTCAGCTGGCTCGCAAGTTGAACGAGTTGTGAACCAGCACCAGCCCTGGCTCCGAACCAGCCCTGGAACTGATTTGGTGAAAAAGAGGCATAAGAGAACCAGAACATCCAAAGTGCACGTTTAACACACTCACGCTTTTAGCAGCCTCAGTGGAACTGAATCAAGTTGATGCAACAGCTTGAAAAGGTGCTGCAGTGCATCGTACAACATCAGAAAAACAAATAAAGTGAGATGGACGTGTAAAACTGTCCAAAGGCTTCTACATTTCCTTTTAAACTCACGGACACCATTTTCCCCTGAAAGCAAAACCCTCATAGATCTTTCACAGCTTGTTTCAGCATGATGTTAGTGTGTGCTTTGTCATCGTGTGGTTTTTTTTGGGTTTTTTAGGTGTTTTTTTTTGTGTGTGTGTGTGTGTGTGTGTGGGGGCGGGGTCACTAGGCCTTTCCTACCTCACGCTCTGAGATTTGGGTCTGACCGCAGACTTTCCTGCCAGAACCTTTTCATACCTGCTGGTATCCACATTAACACTCAGTTCTCAGGGTTTAGACATCAGCAGGAGGTCTGCATTATCCGATTTTTACTACATTCCTGCATTAGTCAGCTCTTAAACCGCTCATTTTTAGCTCATCTGTCCATAAGGCCGATTGCCATGGCGTGGCGTCCGTCATCCGTCGTCCACAATTCAGTTAAATCATATCTCCTCTGTCAATTCTCCACGGATTTCCATTACGATTGTTTTGTTTGAAAGAACTCATCACTCCGCACAAAACTTGGTTGTTGTTTTGTCAAATTTTTTGCTAACCAGTTACTAATTAGGCCAAATAAATGAATTTTCCAGGCCTCTCATTAGAACTGTATCTCCTCTCTCATTTCCCATCCGATTCCAGTTCTGATCAATGTTTTGGGTCATTCTTGAGGAACAAAACTTGGCTGTTTGTTTGCTGATTTTCCTGTTGTAAACAATTTGTTTACAGCTTTGTTTATTTTCAGGTAATCATGTCTCCTCCCTCAGTTCTCAATGGATTTCAGTTCTGATTGTTTTATTTGAAAGAACTCAAACTTTTGCAAAAACTTGGTCATTGTATTGTCAAATTTTTGCGAACAAATTAGTAATTAGGTCAACTTAAAATATTTTCTTCTGACTAGAATTGTATCTCCTCTCTCATTTATCATGCGAATTCAGTTATGATTGATGTTTTGGGTCGATCTTCCCTCGGGGAACAAAATGTATTCCTTTGTTGATTTTCCTGTTGTAAACAGTTTGTCGTGGAGGTTGGTCCTCTCTCACATGATGTTTTGGTCATCATGGTTGTTTTGATGGCAGGCCAGATGAGCTACTACATCCTTGATGTTCTGGTTGCACACTGTCTGGATTTTAAAAGGTTATTTGAGCTCAACTTTTGCTTGAGAGTTTGGATTTATGTTCATTGGCCCATATATTTGGTCCATCGACCATACAGGACAAGTCGTCCTCTGTTATTGTGTAAATGCAGCTGGTGCTAGTGATAATTTTGCTCATATCCAGTTTGATCAATGAGGCCCACTTGGTGTTAACCATCAGCTGGATTTGTTTTTGTTTTGGTGGACTGTTTCTTAAAACCGCAACAACACTTTTTCTAAGCTCAGTGTTTCTTCACCAACCCTGTGGATGAGTCTTTTCTATTTATTTATTTATGGATGGATGGATAGAAGAAAGAAAGAAGCTTGTTTTGTTTGTGATGTAATAACTGATCAAACTGAGACCTTCTGTAATCTGTTGATCTCCAGCTCCATGTTCTAGTGTGCCTGCTTGCCCTCTGTGGTGTGTATCCGCACTCCAGCTTTATGATTGAGATTCCCTGTTGGCTTCTGCTTAAAGAGAGTTGGAGATAATTTCTTCTGTGTGTGGAAGGATTAGATATCTCAGCTATACCTTAAGGCTGCGAGCACTGACAGATGTGCATGCTTGCAATAATGGATATGCATAACACAAGTCAACAAAAGAGATTTGAGCCTCTGATGCCTTCAAAGCCTCTTTCTTGCTGTTTTCCTTCTATCTCTTCTAGTGTCAAGCAGATGAATGAGTCGAATTGTTTGTTTCATGATCAGATCTCGCATGCTGTTTCTTGTAGATGAACTCTTGGCAATAAGAATCACACTTTCACTGCCAGTAAGAGATATTTACACAGCTGGAACATACCAAATGTACTCCTCTGGAGAACTACAGTAGACAAAATGAAAGTGTGTTTATAACTTATGTATTTATAAATGGCTGATTTATTTCCTTTAGCGAGTAATATTGGTGGATGCGGGCGGCACGGTGGTGTAGTGGTTAGCGCTGTCGCCTCACAGCAAGAAGGTCCGGGTTCAAGCCCCGTGGCCGGTGAGGGCCTTTCTGTGCGGAGTTTGCATGTTCTCCCCGTGTCCGCGTGGGTTTCCTCCGGGTGCTCCGGTTTCCCCCACAGTCCAAAGACATGCAGGTTAGGTTAACTGGTGACTCTAAATTGAGCGTAGGTGTGAATGTGAGTGTGAATGGTTGTCTGTGTCTATGTGTCAGCCCTGTGATGACCTGGCGACTTGTCCAGGGTGTACCCCGCCTTTCGCCCGTAGTCAGCTGGGATAGGCTCCAGCTCGCCTGCGACCCTGTAGAAGGATAAAGCGGCTAGAGATAATGAGATGAGATGAGATTGGTGGATGCAACATCGAAGCACTACCCCAGTCCTAAGGACCCAGAGTTTAACATACACGATATAGGCCTCCTTACCCTAACTTTACCTTGTGTTCACTTTTTGGTATGAACGCCAATAAAGCAAGATGCTAGCTTAGTCACATCTAGACTAGACTTGTACTCTTTGAAACGTGTTTCAGCTAGCATCCTTTGGTTTGTCCCTATAGGTTAGCACTTATATGTAAAGATTATAAGTAGACTGAGGATTTAGAAACAGTTCCCTTTTAGAAAAGCTGTTTCCTAAATTGCTATGGTATCAGAGGAATAAAACACTTCACAAGCTGGTATTATTTAAAAAAATGCTAAAACTTCAGGGTGGTAACTGTATCTACGTTTCATCATTTTGTCACAAGAGCCCAAGTGGCATCTCAGTTTCAGATCTGCAATAAGTGTCGCAGCCATGGGCGCCACCGGGGGGGAAAGGTTAGAACAATTCTAGGGGCCCAGCACTGCCATGGGGCCCTTTAAGGGGCTGATAATATGCTTTTAATGATTTTAATAAGACTTTTGAAATAACAATGCAATATTCCATCTGGTAAAATGAGCTAACTGAACAAGGTTGTCTATTTCTTGAGTTCTTCAACATATTGTCATTTAACCCTCCCCCTTTTGCGAAATGGTACGGTCCAGTTCTGGTAGAAGCGCGATGCGTTAAATCTGTGTGCTGATCAGTGCAACGCTACTTGCTGCTGTGTCGCGGTGCAGCAGCCAGCCAGCCAGCAGTGGAGTGCGTACAGTCTATGATCGCTAAATATGAAGAGTGGCTGTCAAAAACGTAAAGAAAGGCAGCTGAAAGCTGAGAGGGACCGGAGAGGCAGGCAACTGGTCACTCAGTTTTTCCCAAAGAAAGGTAGCTATCACTCACATGTGTGTTCAAAATATTAGCGAATGGTAAATGAACAGTATGAACGTGGTTGGATTAGCCTATCAAGAGAACACTTTTACAGTTTGTACAGTGACATTTTTTCCATTTTAATAACTGAACTGACTTGTGTGATAAACAAGATGAAATATTACGTTATGCTGGTGCTAATAACTAGTGCTAATAACCAGTTTCATAACTAATGGGGTGCTCTAAATATGCACAGATTCAGCCTCAGGGGGACCTCCGCCCTACCAAACCACTGAACCCCCCTTTGGAGAAGGAGGTAAGCAGCAATACAACCCATAAATGCTTTAGGATTGAAGTTTTTAATGAGCGAGCGCCATATACAGTTTGCTAGATTAAAGTGTTGCTAATAGTTTGCTAGATTAAAGTGTTGCTTAGCGGTCACATCACACATTTCACTACCAATTGTCCTAGCACAAGAAGGCATGTGGCAAAATCTTGAATTTTCATTTGTGATTGTAAATGCACCAGAATTAGTCACTGACCAGTTTTCATCTAGTCCCTGGTAGGTTAATACATAAAATGTAATAACAAAGTCACAAACTCAAGGTCCATGGGCTATCAAAAGTCAAATAATGACAATAGTGCAATTGTGACGAGGGTGGGCAAAGTTGGGGGGCCCAAAATTCTAATCTTTCATGGGGCCCAAAATTTCTGGCGGCGCCCCTGGTTGCAGCAAGACAGAGCAGGATGAACCGAGATCTCAGGCCAAGGCACGAGAAACAGGTTACTCACAGCATGCTGCTGCAGAGCTCCATGGTCCATGCGCAAGACGGGTCATGGTGGAGACAGCTGTGTTGTGAATATGAAGTCACTTTTGTTTATGAGCTGGGTTGGATGGTGCAGTGCTCATGCCTTGTGTGTGTGTGTGTGTGTTTGTTTTTCTGCTGATCTTCGCCATGCAGATGTTTGTAATAAATCTGAGTTAATTAGATAAGGTGTCTCTTTTTCACTGTAAATAATTCTGCCTTCATAGAGTTCTGAGTTTGTTCAGGAACAGGCATTGACACAGGAAGCCTTTTAGGGTGCAATCTAGAGGCCATGAAAAACTTTAACATCACACCTGTTTGGTCTGGAGTGTAGCTCGTTATGAGGTGAGGTGAGTGAGCTTGGAATAAGCTGGGCGTGGAATAAAAAAGGCATGGATTTGGATGGGCGTGGAATAGGACAAGTATGGATTAGGATGTATGTGGATTAATATGGCCATGGATTAGGAAGGGTGTGGAATAAATCAGGCATGGATTAGGATAGGCATGGAAAAGATGTGCATGGAATAAGATAGGCATGAATTAGGATGGACATGGAATAGGACAAGCATGGATTAGGACATGTGTGGATTAGGAAGGGTGTGGAATAAAATGGGTATGGGTTAGGATTGGCATGGATTAGGATGGGTGTGGAATAAAATGGGCAGTGATTTAGGATGGGCGTGGATTAGGAAAGGTGTGGAATAAAATGGGCATGGATTAGGATGGGTGTGGATTAGGAAGGGTGTGGAATAAAATGGGCATGGATTAGGGTGGGCGTGGATTAGGAAGGGTATGGAATAAAATGGGCATGGATTAAGATGGGCATGGAATAGGATGTGTATGAATTAGGATGGGTGTGGAATAAAATGGGCATGGAATAAGATAGGCACGTATGAGAATGGGCATGGAATAGGACAAGCATGGATTAGGATGTGTGTGAATTAGATGGTCGTGGATTAGGATGGGTGTGGATTAAGATGGCCATGGATTAGGATGGGTGTGGAATAAAATGGGCATGGATTAGGATGGGATTAGGATTCCACGCACATGTTATGTGTGGAATAAGATGGGCATGGATTAGGCATAGATTAGGACGGGCATGGTATAAGACAAACATGGATTAGAATTAGTATGGAATAAAATGGGCATGTATTAGGATTAGCGTGGAATAAGATAGGCATAGTTTATGATGGGCGTGGAATCACATAAGTACTGCCCTCTTCAGTTAAAAGAGTCTTTATGGTAAAGACATTTCGCATCCATGTTAATCATACATGCTCAGTAACAGGAGGAACATGAAACATCCTCTACTGTGTTATTGGAGTCAATGTCCACACATTCCTTATAACAGTTTTGTCAGATTTTTAATGTGTATGCTGCTTCTTAGAATAGTCTTTGTCGACAAAGCATTGGAGTCGATCACGTCACTGCTTGCAGAAAATTGGCCATCACTCGTCTCCAACTCAGACGGAACATTGCTGTTCTCACAGTGCTCGACAAAATGCATACCAGTCACTGTCCCAGAAACCTCCAGGCAATGTTACCAAACTTATATACATCCTGCAGAATTACTTGTGCCAGCACATCTTTGCCTGATCATACCCTGGCAATGCCAAATGCAGAAACATCAACACTGGACAGAAGTTTCCTTCACTCCACAATAAGAACCTTCCGGACACGACTGTAGGAAAAATTAGGAAAGCTTGATGGTGTCCAGTCTTTTAAACAGCAAGTGAATAAACATTTGATGACCCCATTCACAGGCAGACTTCAATTTGTGTAACTATTCATGTTGTCCTTGGCAGGTGATCTTTGTTTGGAGTCCAGGAGGGTGGTATGCATGACTGGATGACTCATGTGTTGGAGGTAAATCACCTGGTGGACTAGAGCACTTGTGATTTATGAGCTAGCTGGACTTGCTCCTTAAACTGCTGGAGAACAGTGCAGTAAGACCTGGTTCTGTCTTTTCTGGTTGGGTTAAGTTCTTTTCTGATCACATGGGTTTCCAGCCTTGCATGCTTCCTCCTCCATGAATTTTAGTTCCATGTGATAAACAACTTTTGTCCCTCGGATAGGACGTAAAATGGAGGTCCTGTGTATTATGGAGCAACACTCAATGCACGTTAAAGAACACACTCCACTTTACTTTTAAAGAGTAAGTAGGGTGTAAACCCGATGTAGTGTTTTGTACTGGCTTATTTTCTTCTAAATACTTTTTCATAATTATTTTGGTTTAATAATCCTGAGCAGCAGCGAACCAGTTTGATTGGCCGATTTGGGAGCACAGATACCTGAATAGGCTATTGTTCCCAATTGCACAATATATACAAAAAAAGCAGCTTTAGAGAAATCTGGATGTAGGTTTATATTTAGATCCTTAAAGAACAATCCATTGGTGAAGAAAAACTCCCTGAAGAAACCCTGTGAGGAACCAGACTCAAAATGGATCCCATCCTCTTCTGAGTTAACTGGATAAATCATACATCTCAAATCTGTGTCTGATTTTGGGCTCTCTTCCTGATATTAAAGGACTGAAAACAAGTGCTGAAAAGTGTTTCCAAGGTGCCCAATGAGTGGACAAGAAGGTTTTTGTGTGGAATGGGGTGTCTTCAGGCTGCAGTAAGACTCTTGAGCCTTCGCTGGACAGAATATTGATGTAATGGGTTGGGGAAGAAGTCGAGGTGGATGGGATAGATGATTGGTAGTGTCATGGTTGAAGGGGTGATGGGGTCAAGGGTTTGTCTATGGCCATCCGTCTTTACTTCAGACCCTTGAGGACTGAATCCAACTTATGTTGAGCAATCTAGCTTATACAGTGGTGCTTGAAAGTTTGTGAACCCTTTAGAATTTTCTATATTTCTGCATAAATATGACCTAAAACATCATCAGATTTTCACACAAGTCCTAAAAGTAGATAAAGAGAACCCAGTTAAACAAATGAGACAAAAATATTATACTTGGTCATTTATTTATTGAGGAAAATGATCCAATATTACATATGTGTGAGTGGCAAAAGTATGTGAACCTTTGCTTTCAGTCTCTGGTGTGAACCCCTTGTGCAGCAATAACTGCAGCTAAATGTTTCCGGTAACTGTTGATCAGTCCTGCACACCGGCTTGGAGGAATTTAGCCCATTCTTCCATACAGAACAGCTTCAACACTGGGATGTTGGTGGGTTTCCTCACATGAACTGCTTGCTTCAGGTCCTTCCACAACATTTTGGTCAGGACTTTGACTTGGCCATTCCAAAATATTAACTTCATTCTTCCTTAACCATTCTTTGGTAGAACGACTTGTGTGCTAAGGGTCGTTGTCTTGCTGCATGACCCACCTTCTCTTGAGATTCAGTTCATGGACAGATATCCTGACATTTTCCTTTAGAATTCACTGGTATAATTCAGAATTCATTGTTCCATCAATGATGGCAAGCCGTCCTGGCCCAGATGCAGCAAAACAGGCCCAAACCATGATACTACCACCACCATGTTTCACAGATGGGATAAGGTTCTTATGCTGGAATGCAGTGTTTTCCTTTCTCCAAACATAATGTATCTCATTTAAACCAAAAAGTTCTATTTTGGTCTCATCTGTCCACAAAACATCTTTCCAATAGCCTTCTGGCTTGTCCACGTGATCTTTAGCAAACTGCAGACAAGCAGTAGTGCTCTTTTTGGAGAGCAGTGGCTTTCTCCTTGCAACCCTGCCATGCACACCATTGTTGTTCAGTGTTCTCCTGATGGTGGACTCATGAACATTAACATTAGTCAATGTGAGAGAGGCCTTCAGTTGCCTAGAAGTTACCCTGGGGTCCTTTGTGACCTCGCCGACTATTACATGCCTTGCTCTTGGAGTGATCTTTGTTGGTCGACCACTCCTGGGGAGGGTAACAATGGTCTTGAATTTCCTCCATTTGTACCCAATCTGTCTGACTGTGGATTGGTGGAGTCCAAACTCTTTAGAGATGGTTTTGTAACCTTTTACAGCCTGATGAGCATCAACAACTCTTTGTCTGAGATCCTCAGAAATCTCCTTTGTTTGTGCCATGATACACTTCCACAAACATGTGTTGTGAAGATCAGACTTTGATAGATCCCTGTTCTTTAAATAAAACAGGGTGCCCACTCACACCTGATTGTCATCCCATTGATTGAAAACACCTGACTCTAATTTCACCTTCAAATTAACTGCTAATCCTAGAGGTTCACATACTTTTGCCACTCACAGATATGTAATATTGGATCATTTTCCTCAGTAAATAAATGACCAAGTATAATATTTTTGTCTCATTTGTTTAACTGGGTTCTCTTTATCTACTTTTAGAACTTGTGTGAAAATCTGATGATGTTTTAGGTCATATTTATGCAGAAATATAGAAAATTCTAAAGGGTTCACAAACTTTCAAGCACCACTGTATGCTTATGTTTAGCTAACTTTTGGTACATAAAGTGAGCTCCATAAAGATATGGTGTGTTAAGGTTGGCATGGAAGAAGCCCTGACTGAAGTCAATCCCACTGAACACCTTTGGGATGAACTGGAATGCTGACTGCACCCCAGACCTCACTATGTCTGTGAAGGTTCTCAATCATTCAGGTCATCGTAACTATAGGTGCTAAAGAAGGCAACTGGACTTGCTTGAAATCCTTGAATATGTTTCACCTCTCATCCAAAAGGCTTTTTCAGTTCTGTCTGACTAGTGGGGAGTTTCAGGTATTTATTCTCTAGTGGACCAAAAGTAACCCTAAACAGAGTTGTTGGGGTCACGTGGATTGTTGACCCTCTTAGTCATCCTGTAGGTTGTTAGGGTCACTGGAGGCCAGGTGTGAATGGTGTTAGCAGCCTAAAGGATCATTACAACCTACAACCTACAGGATGACTGAGAGGGTCAATGACCCATGTGACCTCAACGACTCTCTTTAGGGTTGCTTTTGGTCCACTAGAAGATAAATACCTGAAACTCCCCACTAGTCAGACAGAACTGAAGAAGGCTTTCAGATGAGAGGTGAAACGTCTTCAAGGATTTCAAGCAAGTCCAGTTGCCTTCTTTTGCACCTACAATCCCAGACCTCACTAATGATCTTGTAGCTGAATGAATCCAAATCCCCACAGCGATGCCCCACAATCTAGTGAAAAGCCTTCTGAGAAGAGAAGAGAAGAGAAGAGAAGAGAAGAGAAGAGAAGAGAAGAGAAGAGAAGAGAAGAGAAGAGAAGAGAAGAGTGGAGCTTATTATAAGAGTAAAGGGGGAATAAATCTGGAATGAGATGTTCAACAAGGCGTTTTCAATATGGATGTGATGGTCCAGGGTACACAAACTTTTGGCAATATAGAAGAAAGACAAAGGTGCAGTGCTGATCCCATTGGGCATTGCAATCCAAAAGTTTTTAGAATCATAACATTCTTGGGATGGGAACATACAATCTACTGGATACCACTTTTACTATTCTCCAGTCAATGTACAAAAGGTACGCAGGTGAGCACATGAACGATGCTGTTCATCGACATTGAAAATGTTCTGCGGATCTAAATTAGTAGTCGGAGTCTCTCTGATGTCACTGGGAGCAGCTCACTTCATGTATTACTTCACGTCTCAAATCCTGAAACTAGTACGGATAAATCTGGAAAATGACTTGCAAAAAGTTTTGGGAGAGGTTTCATTCTTTTTTAATTTTGTCATGTTCCATATTCAGTGGGGTTTTTTCCCCCAGTTTTTCCTGCAGATTTGACCTGCTTTTCTGCTGTGCTGGCAACCGTTCACTCCGAGCATCAGTTTATCCCTCTCTAATCAAAACAGTGTCTGGGAAGATGGAGATTCTTGACTCACAAACAGCTGGAAGCTGTCTGATGTGCTCATACTGCAAGTGTGTTTGTGCGATTTTAAGACCTGGAACACATCGGCTTTCTGACAGAGATCTCACCGAAAATAAAGCGTGCTTTTTCTGTCCGACTCCGCCCAAGCTCCAAGTAGAACAAGGGTTACAAAATTACACACAGGAACAACAACCATGCACATCAGCGACACTTAAACACTGGTATCTGTACTCCAGGTATTTGTAACAGGCTGAGTTATTGCGCAAAATATAGATAGATTTATTTTATCTCATTGCCAAGATTTTTTAATGAAAAAAAAGTAAGGAGCAGGGGGATGATGTGAGCAAAACCTAAGCAACAAAAACTAAACAAAACTTTAGCTCCATCACTTCCAGTTAGTCGGGGCGGCACGGTGGTGCAGTGGTTAGTGCTGTCGCCTCACAGCAAGAAGGTCCTGGGTTCGAGCCCCGGGGCCGGCGAGGGCCTTTCTGTGCGGAGTTTGCATGTTCTCCCCGTGTCCGCGTGGGTTTCCTCCGGGTGCTCCGGTTTCCCCCACAGTCCAAAGACATGCAGGTTAGGTTAACTGGTGACTCTAAATTGAGCGTAGGTGTGAATGTGAGTGTGAATGGTTGTCTGTGTCTATGTGTCAGCCCTGTGATGACCTGGCGACTTGTCCAGGGTGTACCCCGCCTTTCGCCCGTAGTCAGCTGGGATAGGATCCAGCTTGCCTGCGACCCTGTAGAACAGGATAAAGCGGCTAGAGATGATGAGATGAGGTTAATCTTTGGCATGTTTGATTTAGTCGATCAGATGATCTCATGTAATTGTGGTCAGACTTTCATGTCGTGTGGAATGTGGTGTTTAGCTCATGCAGCTGTAGGCCAGGTCGGATAAGCTTATGCGATCACGTGTCATCCGTCCACAATTTACAAAAATCGCTACTCCTCCTACAGGATTGATCGCATTTCAATCAAACTCATATACAATGTTCCCCAGGTGGGTGTGCATAAAAGTTGTCAAGATGGTGGTGCCACCTGTCATATTTAACATTTTATGGGCGTTTAAAAATTTTGGGTGACTCGTCACACCAAACACTACTGTTCGTAAACTGCTGGGACGTTTTCACTGAAACTCACCCAGAAGACTCTAAAGACAGGTGTACCCTGGGTGTACTCTGCCTCTCACCCATAGTCAGCTGGGATAGGCTCCAGCTTGCCCGCGACCCTGTAGAACAGGATAAGTGGCTACAGATAATGGATGGATGGATAGTCTCACTAACAAGTGGTTTTCTTACAGACACACAGCTGTTTAGTCCCAATGCTGTGGGTTCTCATCCCACTGTGAATGGAAATTATCTTAATTTCACAATTAAACACAGCCGTGAGTTCTGCTGAGAATTTTTTTTATGATTCGACTTCACCAAGCATTGAAGTAATCTCTGATCATGGTCAGTCAGGATCTTTTTCCAACCATGTTTTTTCCATGAAGTTGACGGTTCATCACTATCCTTCAGGTTTTAATAATGCGTTGGTCAGTTCTTAACCCAGTTCCAAACATTTTAGCTCAAATCTCCTTAGTTCTTTTCTTTGCTTGATGCGGGACAATAATTTGACCTAATGAAACACAGTAACATCTTTTCCATGAGCATGGAATACGTCTTCCAACATGTTTGTTTAAGAAATGAGAAGCTACTCACTGCATCAGTTAGAGTTAAAAGAATTGTTGCAGCTGAAACAATCACTGCAGCAATGATTGGATAATCAAAGACTTTTACATGTTTACTTATTTAAATCCAAATGCCGAGGTTTTTTTTTTTGACCAAGCAGTCTATTAGAATGAGTGCATGAATTATAAATAAAGCTGTGATTTGCGGTTACACTACTGTCAGAGCTGCTGCTATAGAGAATCAATCAACACCTTCTGACCAATCAGAGTCCAGAATTTAGAAGGTAAGGAAACCTATAACATTTGTCTGAAAGACATTTTAACGAAAGTTTACACACACACACACACATCACAGCATCTACACTTCGCTTAACACATTCATGATACCCTGTGGGATAAAGACACACACGCGCGCAAACCCCATACTGTGTTAATTTGTGCAGGATTTTCAGCCTGAGGCTGGAATGAGGAGCAGATGAGGACGGAATGATGTGGTGAGAGCTCAGAGGAAATGCGAGTGTGTGGACAGGATGTGAGAAATGACATGGGATCTGTGATGTGATCAGAGTACAGTGTGGTGCGAGAGGAATTTCCACATAAACAAGTCATGTGAGAGCATGTCAAAAACGTTCCCTCACTCGCTACAGAGGAGAACGAGGAACAGGAACTCATCCAGGAACTCCTTCATATCTCAAGGTCTTGAGAGGAACCTCAGACTTGAAGATTTGGAGAACTCTAAGAAAATAATGGTTCTTCAAGGGTTCATTAGAGTTCATGAGCTCAGGTGACTTCTTATTAATTAAGGCTTCTTAGCTTTTACTGTACTTCTCACAGGAAACACTCATGGAGGTCTGTCGTAAAAAGAAAGTAGTAACTATTAAAAAGTAAGTTTGAAGGTACACTCCTGAGGGAGCTCTTCTGTTGCTCTTCTGTTGAAATTCTAGAAACAAACATCAAAACAAAGTCAAATGTGTCTCACATTTCCTAATATAACATTATAATTCAATCATTTATAAGATTCTGGACATTTTTGCGAAAACACCAAATCAGAAAAAGTTGTGATGGTGTGTTGAAATTGAAATTAAAACTGAAAACAATGATTTGTAAATAATTTTTGACTTGTATTACACTCAAAACAATACAACAGCACATTATTTGATGTTTTAGCTCACAGTCCCTCCCGTACCAGGACCTGGTCTTCCCAGGCAGTCTCCCGTCCCAGTACTAACCAGGCCCTTAAGGTGTATTGAGCAGCGCCAATCTCAGTTTCTATAGCCCTCGGCCTCTTGTCTACTACATAGTTAGGGTTACAGTGGGGGGCGGGTCACACCTGATTGTCATCCCATACAGAGGGGACACTCACACCTGATTGTCATCCCACTGATTGAAAACACCTGACTCTAATTTCACCTTCAAATTAATTGCTAATCCTAAAGGTTCACATACTTTTGCCACTCACTGATATGTAATATTAGATCATTTTCCTCAATAAATAAATGACCAAGTATAATATTTTTGTCTCATTTGTTTAACTGGGTTCTCTTTATCTACTTTTAGGACTTGTGTGAAAATCTGATGTTGTTTTAGGTCACATTTATGCAGAAATATAGAAAATTCTAAAGGGTTCACAAACTTTCAAGCACCACTGTAGGTACCATTTTTATGATGGTCTTTGGTATGACTCGACCATGAGTAGAACTCACAATCTCCAAATCAAGAGGTGAACACGCTAACCACTAGTTTTACCTCATGAAATTTTTTTCAAAATAAATTTTATTTAAATTCTGTTCTTGCAACACATTTAAAAAAAGTTGGGACGGTAAAATGTTTACCACTTTATAACGTTCCCATTCCTTAAACTGTAGGTGCTAAAGAAAACGACTGGACTTGCTTGAAATTCTTGAAGATGTTTCACCTCTCATCCAAAAGGCTTCTTCAGTTCTGTCTGACTAGTGGGGAGTTCAAGGTATTTATTCTCTAGTGGACCAAAAAACAAACCTAAGGGGAGTCGTTGAGGTCACATGGGTCATTGACACTCTCAGGCCCTGTCCACACGGCAACGGATTCAGGTGAATCTGATACAATTGTTTATCGTTTAGGCCTGGTGTCCACACGGCACCGGCGTTTTGGGTGCCCCAAAACGCAATCTTTTGAGAACGGGTTCCAGAGTGGAAAGATCTGGCAACGTTGTCGTTGCGAAGTCGTCTGGATGAGTAGAACGGATTTGTTTACGATGACGTCACAACCACATGACTGTGAGTGCTTCACGCCGGGTAGAAGTGTAACGAACTCGATGCGAGTTCTCAACAAATCCTATAACTTGGTTCATGAAACGCGCTTACAAAATATTTTCACTGTGAATATTTGTGTAATGGTGCAAAGTGAGAGAGAGAGAGAGAGAGAGAGAGAGAGAGAGAATAGCCCTTAGGGCAGAGTCAATCCCGCCAGCAAAAATAGGGAAAAAAAGGAGCGATCTCACCTCTTCAGATGTTGGTTTAAGTCCTACAATACATTCCTCAAAAAGGGCGTAGAAGAACAAATGAATCCATCAATGTGTAGCATTCAATTTATTCCGGACCATTAAAGACGCCGCCTTCCGCGTAGAATCATACGTCATCCTCACCGCCATATTGGATGGGTCAAAGCGGAGAATAAAGATGCCTCATTCATGTGCTGCGTTTAACTGTACCAACAGGTTTACCGTCCAAACGAGATCACATGGGATTACCTTTCACAGGTGAGACTGGAAAAATACTTTTCATTGTATTTGGTCATTATAATGTAATTTTACAAACAGATTTTTCTGACTTTGTGGCTAATATGAAGTCTTGCGCATAATAGTTTATGCGCATGCGTCCTTACTTCTTCTATTGTTCTGGTGTCTCCGAAGGGACCATCTTACAGCACCCCTAGAGGTGTGGCATGTGTATTGCATCGTTTTCAGCAAGCGTTGCGTTGCCATATGGACCTGATATTTTACTGATCGTTGCCCATGTGGACGCGATATTTTTTTAAATAACATCTCGTTGCCATTGCCGTGTGGATGTAGCCTCAGTCTGTAGGTGTTAAGGTCCCTGGAGGCTGGGTGTGAACAGTGTTAGCAGCCTAGAGGGTCATTAGGGTGATCTGTGGGTCGTTGGCTCTCTGTGCCATCACGTGAGTCATTGAAGTCAGTTGAGTTTTGGTGTGGATGTGTATTCAGTTTTCTGGGACATGTCTCAAGGACTGCACTGTAGGTGGCTCAGACCACCTCCTCTGTTCAGGGATGGTCATTCCAGGTTGACAACAATGGCTTCTTTTACTCCTCTTTCAAACCACTGGTCTTCTCTGGCAAGAATGCATACATTGCAGTCCTGAAACGAGTGTCCTTTGTTCTTGAGATGAAGATAGACTGCAGAGTCCTGGCCTGAGGAACTGGCTCTCCTCTGTTGAGTCATACACTTGTGAAGTGGTTGTTTTGTTTCCCCAATGTGCAGGTCTGTGCATTCCTCACTGCATTGAATTGCACACACTATGTTGTCCTGTTTGTGTCTGGGTATATTCTGTCCTTCAGGTGGACCAATTTCTGCCTCAGAGTGTTCCTGGGTCTGAAGTATACAGGGATGTTGTGTTTGTGGAAGAGCCTCCTGAGTTTCTCAGATAGTCCAGAAATGTAGGGAATGATGATGCCGCCTTCTTTAGCACCTACAGTTTACGATGACCTTGATGACTGAGAACCTTCACAGACATGTTCCCATTCCTTCTCACAACCCTTCAAAGATATTTCAGGACTGAAGACACCAAGTGATGAAGTGCTTCAGGTGTTATTTTGCCCTTTTCTTCCTGTAAACCCGTCGCAAGGTGTGCAGAATCATCACTGTTGTATTTTTCATTTCTAAATTCTCCACACATTCTCTATTGGGGACAGAGGGGACATGTCCTCTCCTTCCACAGCCACACCTTTGTAATGTGAGCAGAATGTGGTTTTGCATTGTCTTGTTGAAATCTCCCCGGAAAAGACGTCGTCTTGAAGGCAGCAGATGTTGCTCCAAAATCTCAGTGCACTTTTCTGCATTAATGCTCCATTACAGAAGTGTAAGTTACCTTTACCAAGGGCACTGACCCAACCCCATACCATGGCACATCCTGGCTTTTGGACTTGTTCCTGGTAACAGTCTGGTTGGTCCTTTTCGTCTTCAGAGCACACGGCATCCATTTCTTCCAAAAAATACCTGGAACACTGATTCGTCTGACCACAATACCCATTCCCACTGTGTGATGGTCCATCCCAGACGCCTCCAAGCCCAGAGAAGTCGACGGCGCTTCTGGACACAGTTAACATCAGGCTTCCTTTTTGCACAGTAAAGTTTTAACTGGCGTTTGTGGATGTGACTCCGTATTGTCGAACTTGGTAAAGGTTTGCCAGAGTAATACCGTGTCTTTCTGTCTATCCACCCGTATGTTCGTTGTTTTCTCACGTTATCTCACTCTTTGTTTTTCTGTCTCTCTTTTTTCTTTTTCTGTTGTTCTCACGCTCTGTTTGTCTCTTTCTCTGTTGTCTCTCATTTGTTTTCTCTTCCCCTCCCCCACCCTCTCTTCTCTCTCTCAGTTAGGATGATGAATGATCAGTTGGAGAAACAGATGGGCGGAGCCAGCCTGGTTGATAAGGAAGTGAAGGCAGAGCCTAAAGAAGACCTTTTACAACAACACTGTGGCTGGTTTGCACGCAACCTCCTGCTTGCCCTCACCATTCTGGGTACGTGTGTGTGTGAATTCAGATATACATGCAGTTCACTTTGCTTGACATCATTTTTTTTGTCACAAAAAACACTTTAGCGCCCCCTATTGGTGTCATTTAGTGTTTAGTGCAGTTTAGTTTTTGTCCTGTTAGTGTTACCATAGCTCATTGCTGTATATCATAGCTGTATTGCTTCCTGAGCTGAATTCTTCTTGTGAACGTGACAAAAACAGTGTGTGAAGTATGCACCCACTGCCATGTTGGAGGATATACAGATCCAAAACGCCATGTCATGCGAACAATAACTGTGATGCATCTCCAACTTTCTCAAAGTATTATGATTCTCTGGAGTCCCCTGCCGAGTCAAGATTCAGAGGAAAATGTTTAAATTTGTGGCTTTGACCTAAAGACGTCCAATTATACAGAGGATTTCGCCTCATTACCACTGATCAAATACCCTAATATCAGTGTGAACTGTCTCATTCCACTCATTCTCTGCTCCCCGGGCGCTGTTAGCATGGCTGCCCACTGCTCTGGGTATGTGTGTGTGTGTGTGTGTGTGTGTGTACTCATTGCTCACGTGTGTGTGCATGTGTGTGTTCACTGCTTCAGATGAGTTAAATGCAGAGAGGAAATTTCACAAGTGTGTAATGAATAAAGTTGTGCTTCCTTTCTTTTTCTTTCATTCTACCAAAAAAAAGTGCATCAGTAAACCGAGATTACTGGAACGGCGTCACTAATCTCTCACCTGGCAGTGTTGACCCACGTTGTTCTCCTTGTGTATCCAAACTCACTAAGCTTTCTCGCGCTGCTTCGAATCTGGCTTTTTTGACAGATCTTTTATTTATCCTGTTGCTTCTTGATACTGCGAGATGAGTTTTTGTCTTGATCCTAATGATCATGTCCTAATGTGAGTGTTGGTGCCCAATCTGGATTTGCTTTATCGTGTAGGTCCCCCAGTGCTCCTGCGAGGTGACAAGCAGAGTGTTCACGCTAAAGCTCAAAAGTTCAATTTAATCAGCAGAAAACATTGCTTTAATTAGCAATGAACTCTTACCAGATATAAAGTGGTCGCCACACACACGCAGGTGTAATTAGCTTTTTCCTCAATTAAGTCCTAATGGTGTATGTTTCTGAACCACAGCATATGCACAACGTTCTCTGAGCAGTTCTTCATCTGTTTTGTTGCTGTTTTTAATTATTTTGGGAATTCTGAAGAACCGTTTCTCTTTGTCACGAGTAGCATTATTACCGCAATAATATCCTGCACACAAAGGAGTTTGAGAGTTTGAGAAAGGCGCTATATAAATGTAACATTTATTATTATTATTATTATTATTAAAGGAGGCATTGTCTTTCTTCAAAGGCAATGAAATCAAAAGAAAATCACGAAGCATTGCAGCAGCTCACACGTGAAGCGCCGCTATCTTGGTTGTTGTTATCATCCAACATGGCCGACTTCCAGTTTGGAAAATAAGTGTGACATCACATGCACATGAAGAATCATGGTCCTGCATGTCATTACACATCAAATCTATCAATATAGATTCAAAGGAGTTAGCAATAAAATCATAAAAATCAGTTCTTCTTCTTCGATAGTGTTATAGTGCTGCATGTAGCTTTAATTCGTTTGATTTTTCCAAAATTTATGAAAAAATATGCAAATGAGATGCTCAGAACAGTGTTTCACTTTTTTTAAAAATCAATAAAAAGCTGTCATACTGTAATGATATTATCAATGAATATTGTGTATTTATTAAATGATTGTACAGGGAAATTATATTGGACACAAAAAACGTCATGACTCGCTTCCGAGTCAACTGGAATGTACCTCAGTAGCATTTTTCTTATATTTTGATTCATAAATATTAGATTTCTACACTTTTTGTGGTCAAACATGTAGAATTAATAAACACAACACAACTCACACCGCCCCTGTACCTGTATATAACGCTGTAATGTATGCAGCTGTATCTCGTGTTGGTGTTAGAGTCTGTGTTTATGGCTGGCAGGATGCAGGGTTGTGTGAGGATGAATCCAGGATGATAAATCAAACACTAATCAGGAATCAGCGTGAGGCTTTCAGACTACAGTACAGATGCTTAGATGATGGAGATGATGTTCTAAGCTGCTCTGAGCACAAATAGTTACCGCCACCGTGACGTCCGTCTGTTTTATTAACTCCAACCTCCTCGAATTGTGACTCTATAGCTGCCAGTGAGGAGCCTTCAATAGTATTGATTTCTCTCTCTCTCTCTCTCTCTCTCTCTCTCTCTCTCTCTCTCTCACTCACATGCACAGGTGTGATAGGAGGCTCAGTGCTTGGCCTACTCTTGCGTTATGTTCCTGATCTGGACTCAGACACGCTGATGCTGGTCTCCTTCCCTGGAGACATCCTCATGAGGATGCTGAAGATGCTCATCCTCCCCCTCATCATCTCCAGTCTCATCACAGGTCTCACACGCACACACAAAATCAGTCAGGAATCAAACACACCATGAAGTACCGTTTATCCATTTATAGTTATATTTCACATTGTCAAACGTTAAACAAGTTACTTGTTTAAAAAAATTAATGCTGAATGATATAAACACGTTTCAGAGCAATACACTGCCATCCAGACAAAATCTTTTTCAGGGAAGGCCTTCTTTCTTTCAGCAAGACAATGTGAAACCGCTTTCTTTCTGCACATGTTAAAACTGCATGGCTCCGTAGTAAAAGAGTCCGGGTGCTAAACTGGCCTGCTGCAGTCCAGACCTGTCTCCCATTTAAAACATTTGGTGCATTATGAAGTGCAAAATAGGACAAAGATGTGAGACCCTGAACTGTTGAGCAACTATAATTGTATATCAGGCAAGAATGGGACAACATTTCTCTTCCAAAACTACGGCAATCGGTCTCCTCAGTTCCCAAACATTTATGGAGTGTTGTTAAAAGTAGAGGTGGTAAACATGCCCCTGTCCAAACTTTTTTTGAAATGTGTTGCTGACATCAAATTCAAAATGAGCACATATTTTTAAAAAAACAATAAAATTTCTCAGTTTCAACAGCTGAAAAAAAGTTACTTCCTGTTCTCACTTACATTATAGCACCTATATATAGTCCTTCCCTCACCAGCCTGTCTTTATTCTCTCTCTTTTAAAGTTAATAAGATGAGAATATACAGATTACCGAGAAACTACAAAGTGTAAAAAAAAAAAAAATCCTCCGTCCTGCAGATGCTGTAAAACTTACAAGTTACAGCTTTTCCTCGGACTATTACAAAGCGCTGACACTGGAGACTCTTCCATAACTGTTAACAAAACATCTCCTTCAATAATTTTAAAATCTGTTTATGTGGAGCGTCTGCTGTACACGTCCCTGTGAATGATTTTAGTTACTATGGAAACGATAACGAGAACATTAAATTGTAAATAAACCTTTGATTTGCGGCTGCGCTACTTTCAGAGCTGCACTTCTAGAGAATTAATCAGCACCTTCTGACCAATCCCTGGTCAGGTCTGGCAGGTCTGGACGCTCGCTCCAGTGGGAGGATGGGCACCAGGGCCATGGTGTACTACATGTCCACTACCATCATCGCGGCTGTGTTGGGCGTCATCCTGGTGCTCGGGATTCACCCAGGAAACCCCAACCTCCGGAGCACTCAGGCCAACGCTGGACCCAACAACCAGGAGGTCAGCAGCCTGGACGCTTTTCTGGACCTGATCCGAAACCTGTTCCCTGAGAACCTGGTCCAGGCCTGCTTCCAACAGGTAGATCCACCTCACACTCCTCACACACTTGGTGAGTTAGGGCTGAGTGATAATGATCCTGTGATATTATCACACCACACATTCTCTACGGGGACAGTTTCCATACTTTAAGAGTTTCTGAGGCTGAGTTAATATTCTGAAGCCACCGTCTTCTTATCTCATAGTGATTTATAAAAGATAGCCACCACGTCACCTCAACAATTCCATAACACAAAGTCATTTGCACATTAAAATGATTTTTGGACCATTTGTTATATTCTCATCTCATCTCATTATCTGTAGCCGCTTTATCCTGTTCTACAGGGTCGCAGGCGAGCTGGAGCCTATCCCAGCTGACTACGGGCGAAAGGTGGGGTTCACCCTGGACAAGTCGCCAGGTCATCACAGGGCTGACACATAGACACAGACAACCATTCACACTCACATTCACACCTACGCTCAATTTAGAGTCACCAGTTAACCTAACCTGCATGTCTTTGGACTGTGGGGGAAACCGGAGCACCCAGAGGAAACCCACGCGGACACGGGGAGAACATGCAAACTCCGCACAGAAAGGCCCTCGCCGGCCACGGGGCTCGAACCCGGACCTTCTTGCTGTGAGGCGACAGCGCTAACCACTACACCACCATGTCGCCCCCATTTGTTATATTTCCCCTCATTTTCTTTATTAAACACTTTCATTTTTATCAAAGCTGGACACAATTCTCTGAACCGAATCTCTACTGATGCTCTGAATTTACTGCAAAACCTCATTGAAAGATACGGAAACTGAATCAACAACTCTGACCAATCAGAACCCAGAACTCACCAGCGCTTTATTGGGAAGTGATTTTCACTAAAAGCCACTGAGTATCATTTCTAAACTTAAAAAAAAGGCATTTTTCAGTGTTATTTCCTGTCTATAACAAAAGAGTCACTGTGAAGTTTATTTGAGAGCATGTTGGATGAATGACTTGGGTGATATGATGAAAATATCATAACACAATACTTCAAGACACAATATGCATCATGATATATAAAAGTTTTTCCAAACATCCTGCCAGTGAAAGCATGAAAGTAGGGTTGCGTCGACAAAAATTCAACAAAACAATGAAAAGGAAGAAAGTTTCAAAATTCTGTGAGGATTTTAACTTTTTAGAAATTTAAACATTCAAAAATGTTCATATGTAATCAGCAGCTTTTCGATCGCGTACCATGAAGATACGTGTGATATCTGAGGAGGAAAATGAAACTATTTAATGTCTAATGATACGAAACAGAGTATCAGGATGTGATTATCATGATATTAGGACCATACTGTCATATTGCTCAACCCTAATGTTGACCATTAACATACTTAGAGAGAGACAGACAGACAGACATATCAAGAGAGCGAGAGAGTATTGTTGGCCAGATGCTAAACTCAGTTGAGTGTAAAGAGATTTCAATTTCAGGTAATCTGTCCAACTACACACACACACACATTTTATATATATATATATATATATATATATGGCGGCACGGTGGTGTAGTGGTTAGCGCTGTCGCCTCACAGCAAGAAGGTCCTGGGTTCGAGCCCCGTGGCCGGCGAGGGCCTTTCTGTGTGGAGTTTGCATGTTCTCCCCGTGTCTGCGTGGGTTTCCTCCGGGTGCTCCGGTTTCCCCCACAGTCCAAAGACATGCAGGTTAGGTTAACTGGTGACTCTAAATTGAGCGTAGGTGTGAATGTGAGTGTGAATGGTTGTCTGTGTCTATGTGTCAGCCCTGTGATGACCTGGCGACTTGTCCAGGGTGTACCCCGCCTTTCGCCCATAGTCAGCTGGGATAGGCTCCAGCTTGCCTGCGACCCTGTAGAAGGATAAAGCAGCTAGAGATAATGAGATGAGATGAGATATATATATATATATATATACTGTATATATATATATATATATGTATGTATATATATATATTATATATATATATACTGTATATATGAGCATAACTTCAGGTTTCTAATCATTGTGATACACTGGCAGGAAGTGAACGGCAGGAAGTTGTAACTCCACCCCTGCACAGTTCATTCGGTTCAGCGTGCATGAACACAGAGCTACAGCTGGAACCCATTCCCTCAGATGTATCCTGCTTAATGCAGTGTGGAGTTTTAGTGTCTTAGCCATGACGTGACACATGCATCCATTAAGACTCTGTTAAACTGAAACACCGCAAAGCAGGAGATAAACGTGACTCTCCTGTCTCACTCACACGCTGATGCTTTCTGTTTCATCATATTCTGATTAAAAAAAACCTTACAATACAGTAAAACAGCAGCTGAGTGGCATGGTATCGTGATCGTTTCTATATATCGTTATCATCATTTTCTATTCAAAGACATGCGGTTAGGTTAACATGGGGTGGCCTTGGGCTGAAGTGCCCTTGAGCAAGGCACGGAACCCTCATCTGCTCTCCGGGCGCTGTAGCACAGCTGCCCACTGCTCTTGGTATGTGTGTGTGCTCATTACTCACGTGTGTGTGTGTGTGTGTGTGTGTGTGTGTGTTCACTACTTCAGATGGGTTAAATGCAGAGGATGAATTTCACTGTGCTTGAGTGTGCATGTGGCAAATAAAGGCTTCTTCTTCTTCTTCTATAGACCCTTTTCAGTCACGTGACCTTCGTAAACGCGACCACCATTTTGGACATGTAGCGGACTTCGGCTCGAATTAGTTTGAATGCGAGGAAGGCGACAAACAGAGAACATACAAGAAAAAGGAGCGAGATGCAGAAAACACCTCCGCTATCCAGCGACGTAGGGCATTTACAGGGCGAGCAGAGGGAAAAATAACAACAGTAACGACACATTAGCAACAGAAATAACGGTTTATGGCACAGACCCTTTCGGTTCTCGCTCATCTAGCTGCTACAATGACTGCTTAGACTGCAACAATAATACCTAACACACATTTAAGTATCCGTCGTAAAGACGTGAAACTCGTCGAGTGACGAGTGTGTTCATTGATAAGCTAACACAATCTAAAAGTAGACATACCATCACACTGCCCTGGCGCTGTGTACAGTTTACCTTCTATGGTTTGTGCACTCACTATTTGCCATTACTTTCTCCAACCGTTGTTACAGATTACAGGGAACGGCCTGGATTTAAGAGACAAATACATGTTCCTCTTGTTTTGAACACTTATTTGTAGGCAGTGCTTAATTTGTAAAGTGGGAGGTCCCGGAGCGCAGAGGATGAGCGGCTCCAGTGCGGGAAAAAAGAGGGGGGGAGGGGGGCGCGGCGCTGCGCTTCTGGGCATCTTTTGTAATAACACTGCAAATTAAGTTCATCTGCAGATATTTTGTGGATGTCGTTTCATGAGAGAAATGACCAACAAGACAGATATCAAAACCAGACATTAACACTAAAACTTGCATTTTTTTATTTAATTATTTGGTTTTTTTTTTTTGTTACATAGTCAAAAGAGGTGTCGGATCACCGGATCCAGTGTAAATAGCTGCCGGAGCCAACGCCCAAGGTTCCGGAGCGCGCTCCGGCTTGCTCCCCCTCAAATTAAGCGCTGTTTGTAGGACACTGCCTCTGATCTGTCCTACAGTCTACCAACAGCAAAGGAACACAACGCTAGCTAATGTCGTTAGCTAATAGCTACTACAGAAGAACAAAGAGGTTACAATGGGTTATTTTAGCCTATTTGGTTACACACTCGCCGCCACAGAACGTTAACAGCAATGTAATGCCTTTTCTGGCTAATTTTATTCGTCTTACCTCCAACAAAGTGGTCACTACACAAGCGTTGGTATGCCGAGGGCTGCCAATCTTTCCTGTTTATGGCCGCTATCCATCTTCTCCGTCGGGATCCGATAAAATGATAAACCTTGCCTTGTTTGTTGATGGTTACTACATCCAGGTGCACAACAATATAGTGGCATGATGGAAGTCTTGCTGAAAATAAACACTTTCTTTGCTGCCGTTCCTCAATGCTGGCTGTGGTAAACTACTGGTAGTACATGTCCAAAATGGCGGCCGCGTTTGTCGTGACGTCACGTGAAAAGGGTCTATAGCAACAGCTTACTCACATGAAGGACGCTTTAGAGCTGTAATCGGGCCTGAAAAGTCAAGCCCAACCCAGCCCGAGCCCAACAGAATTCGACCTGAGCCCGACCCGAGCCCGACAAGTACACCGTTTTAAAAGCCCGAACCCGTTTACAGCCCGACATTAGGCTATTCAAATGTGCGCAGGCACACAGCTCTTTTGCCTTTTGTCAAGAATGAGTCATTTATACATTTTTTAACATCATTTATTCATGACTGATGTACAGTAGGTTATAGGCCACTTGGAAAAAATAAATAAAATGTCCCCTTTTAACATCGTAATATCTCAGGCCTACATATAGTCTATAAATAGGCCAAAGCCTACAGTATTAAGGCCTAAAAAAATGATTAGCGACAAAAAAAAACAAAAACCGACAATTCTAAACTAACATAGGTAGGCCTATTTGGAACTAATGAAATAGGCCTGACACGAAAAGTTACATAAAATTGAGATTAGGCCCAAGACGAATGAAAACTGGGCTTGCTTGTGGTCGCCTTTCTCCACAATCATCACGAATGTGAATAGGCCAATGCACCAATAAAAATGTGTTTTTCTTAACAAATTTAATTAAGATACATTCTAAATTAAGATGTGTATTTGGCAATAACAAAATTAAGATAAAGGCTCCGCAGGCTTTGTTTCCCGACATCTCTCCACAATCCGGCCTCAAAGGATTGTGAACAGCAGCTGAAATTTAATAAAAGAATAATACCTACATTAGCCTATATGCTCTGTCTACATTGTGCGTTTAAGACTCAATTAATGTTTAGTTATAATTTGAAAAACCTTTACTCACCAAGATTAGGCTACATGTTTTTGTGGAGGAAAATGATTGAATCCACTGTAGATGGCTTCAGCGTGGTTCTGCGCTCACTGATGGTGCGTCCAGCAGCACTGAACACCCTTTCACTGCTGCTGCTGCTGCTGGCCGCGATGCATACCGTAGTACTGATCTGGCTAATTTTGCAAGTTTTGGGTAGGATGGTTTGTTTATCTTCCACCAGCCAAGAACATCCATTTCATTTTCCATGACAGCCGTTTCAATGTAGCGAGTGACCTCGTCATCTTCCCAGTCAGCTGCTGTACATTTTCCCACTCTGCAAAATTCGCTCTTTTTGTCGGAGGAGTGGTTTCGACTGCGGAGAGCTCTGGGTCCACATCTTGTGCACCTGCAGCCATGGCTTGCAGAAGAGTGCAGGCATGGGCATGTACGGCATTCCTGTCTAAGTGTGACAGCATTCTAAGTTGGTTAAACTTTGGCCAGAGGAATGTTGCGATCTTGTGGCGGTCCTGTATTATCACTTTACTCGCGAGCCAGTCTTCATGCCGTTTACGCATGACAGCTTGCTGAGGGGAGTCCAGGGCATTGGGTTGACAGTGGCGTTTCAGTTTCTCACACCAGAGACACACACGATTAAGTGTTGGATAGTTGTCTCCCTCAAGTTCCTGCTGTGCATCATAGAACAGCCTCAGAAAGTTAATCAAAAAGCCCAATGTGTCCGGTGCTATTTTTTCAATGCGTGCGCTCTCCCCTCGTGCCTCCAGCTTTTCATGGAGCTCATGATACAGTATATGGCCTGTATAGAGGTCAGTGTGAGGTACACTGTACTGAACTGAGTGTCTCCCATTTGCAGCAATGTTGTTGACAGTTGCGCAGCCAACCCAGACTGTTTAGCGTACCTCACTAATGATTTAGCAGCAGAAATGGTATCTCCTATGTCCGGAGCACCGTAGGCTTTGGATAACTCGGCAATGTCGAGTCCATGGCGCAGTACCGTGTTAATGACATGGTCAATGCAGTCCAATCTCTGGTATGGCCGCAGAGCTAACTTAATGTTTGCCCCCTCATCGGTCACCCATACAATTTTGCTGAGAGAGGAAGCGTCAAGGCCAAACTTTGTCACCAGTAATTTCAATATCTCCTGTCTGATATTTTCTCCCGTCTTTGCCTCTTCCAAAGGGAACATTGCAGTTGTCAGGGTTTTATTCACCAGTTCCATATCCTCACTTATGAAATGGCATGTGATTGTCAAATAACTAATTTTCCGATAATCCTCTGTCCACATGTCTGTGGTCATTGCGACTGTGCCATCCTTCAACAAATTCTTAAGTTTCTGCACTAAAGCTTCTCTCTTTTCTTCTGCCATGTCAGTGCACCTCTTCGCAATTGTCACATGGCGGGGAATAACAGACTTTACAGGAACCCTCCCATATGCAGCCCTGACATTAATTAGTTCTTGCGCCAGCTCTTCAAACCCCTCACCATTTACGACATTAAAAGGCCTAAAGTCTTTACAGCAAAAGCTGACACACGTCTCCGTCACCGAATGTTTCACCGTGGCAGGGATGGGTTTAAATGCTGTAACAAACGATTTGACTGTAGGTTGATCACTGGCAGGTGTTGAACAGCTTCGATCAACATGTCTTATCAGCGACAAATCCCCTGTTGTTTTGCTATCATACTTAAACAGGACGTCACATCTTTTGCATTTCACATAACCCACTGGCTCATCATTCTCATCATGGACATGGTCAAAACTTTTCCACACCTCAGACTTTACTTTCGCTGACGGTGCAACCAAAACGTAATCGCCAGAGGCCAGCCTCCGTTTCACCTCCTCGGCGTCCATTTTTGCATGTTTCTGGCACTAATCGAAATGCATCACCTGACCGCTCATTTACCGTGCAAACCCGAGCCCGGCCCGAGCCCAAGTAAAATGACAGAAATTAAGCCCGAACCCATCGGGTCCCGTCGGGTTCGAGCAAAGATCTTCAGCTCTAGGACGCTTCACATAAATGATGAGCTGCTATAGCTGCTTCATGGACATGCCACAAGGTTAAATGTGCCTATAAAGGGATAAAAACTACAGCATGTCATGCTTTTAATAAATAAATAAATAAATAAATAAATGATTGTAGTCCTTGGCAAATTGAGGAAAAAAACACTTCAGGAGGCGCAATAATCAGCATTATGGTCGAAACCGGAACTCTGCTTCATCACACCACACATGATTATTTTCCTGTAACTGCATGACACGTAGTGTTCTATTCCCAACTTGTAACCTGTACCATTAAGTAACAAGTTGCAAATATGCAAATTAAAAAGTAAAGCAGTGTTACGTGGTTTGTATTTGCATACTGGAATGTGATAGGCTCGTATATTTTGTGATGTAATAACACTTGGCTGTCACATGTTCAGCACTAATTCAGACTTTTACAAGAAGAATGTGGCAAAACTGCTACAGTGAGCATTCCTGCACATGTTCTAAATTTTAGGTGTGACTTTAAACATGTGAGATAATACAATAATAATTTTAAAAAAAAACTATCTTGTATGTGGTGTGTGCTCTTGCTGCAGGTTCAGACGGTGGTGAAGAAAGTATCTGTGCCCATTCGCAACCAGAGCGAGCCTGTTCCTGTCAGCAGGAAGAAGCTGGAGTTCAAGTGGGGGATGAACGTCCTGGGTAAGAAACGCCACTCCTGTGTAAACACTGTGAGTCGTGTACATTTAATCAGCCCGTCACGTGATTCACGCTGATTACTGTTTGATTTCATCATGCTGTTACTTGTTGCTGTTGAGCTTTTTCATGCTGATGAATGGACATGTTTTCCTTCGCTCCGGTTTCCTGATATTTTTGCGAGGATATTTGAAGGAGAATCCTGTCTTATTTATCCGTCCTGAAAACGCATCACTTGTGCACTGAGCTGCAATTTGTCTTCTCAACACTTCTCAAGAAATGTTGTCTTTGTAAAGCTCATGTGATTCTCCGGTGTAAATTGATAGTGTTTTGATGTGGATGAAATTATACACCACTGCTGAACAACGTTTTAATCCAGGGGTTTTTCAAAGTGTGGGAGAGTCAGCCCCCCCCTCAGAGAGCAAATAAACAACAGCGCCCCCCCTTACAATTTTTGTTGTTGCTATACTTAATGTTTCATTCGTATTTAAAAAAATGGTTGTTGTACACATTTTTATTTTTTTTCTTTTGCACATTTTAAACATCTGTGCTTTTTTAAAATCTCTTTTGTACACATTTAAAACATCTGTGCTTTTTTAAAAACATCTTTTTTTTACACATTTTAAACATCTGTGCTTTTTAAAACATCTTTTTTTTACACATTTTAAACATCTGTGCTTTTTTTAAACATCTTGTTTTACACATTTTAAACATCTGTGCTTTTTTTAAACATCTTGTTTTACACATTTTAAACATCTGTGCTTTTTTTAAACATCTTGTTTTACACATTTTAAACATCTGTGCTTTTTTTAAACATCTTGTTTGACACATTTTAAACATCTGTGCTTTTTAAAACATCTTTTTTTTTTTACATATTTTAAACATCTGTGCTTTTTTTTTAAACATCTTGCTTTACACATTTTAAACATCTCATAGCATCGTTAGCTAGCACCTCTTGGCAGACAACACACTGTGGCAGTGGAGCATCTTCAGATCCAGTCCATGAAAATCCAAACTTTAAATAATCGTGGTCAGACTTCCTTCTTTGTTTGCTTGGCCCAGACTCTGTCTCCTCACTCACTGTAGCTTTAGGTACTAAATATCGATCCATTTTGTCTCTGGCAAAGGCTAGCTGAAGTTCGCTAAATGTCCGCAATAGTAACTTATTCTGGTTTATTTTTCCTCACGTTGTGCCCCCCCTGAAGAACTCTGGCGCCCCCTAGGGGAGGCGCACCCCACACTTTGAAAAGCCCTGATTTAATCCACACTCACTGGTCACTTTATTAGGAACATCCACACATCCACCTGCTGTTCTGTTTGATGCAGTTCTCTAATCAGCCGATCCCTTGATTCATAAAATCACAGTGGTGGCCCCCCCAAAAAAAATTGTGTTGGGGGGGCTGTGCTCCCCAAGTTACAATGGGAGTCCTTTGACTATTTATAAGGAAGAAAAGGAGAGAGTAGTGTGAATAAACAACCTGCTGTGCGCCTTTGTTTTCCCTTATTAAATCCCGCTGCATCCCTTCATCCCAGTGCCTTAATGGCATCCCTTTGTACTGTAGGTTGGTATCACCCATTTGCACCAAAACCGATGCAAACTAACCTGGCCCTGACATCACCGATTGCCTCCGCTTTCCAGGATTTCCCTTATTTGGCTTACGCAGAACTGCAAAACCCATCACTTTTAGTAGACAAGCTGATTTATGAATATTCTGTGGACTAATTAACCCGCTGCTGTAGCAACTGTCTAGACATGTCTGGTCTCCTTGGGTACTCACTCCAAAGTGGGGACCCTGTGACAGCAAGGCTATGACAGTGTCACTATATTTGTATCTGACTGATAACTCGTGTCCTGTCCGGATGGCTAGATAGCGTTCACGAGGCGTACAAGCAGTTTTGGGCGCCCAAAAACTCGATGCTGGTCTCGATCTACATGAATTCGCTTGCTGCCCTGACCACTCACTGAAAATCAGTATGAAGAGGAGTTTCAGACAAATATCCATTGCAAACTTTTTGGGCTCGACAAAGGCACTCAAGTTGCTTGATGATAACGAGGTAAGTTTTCAGTATAAATTTTTTAACACCCCAAGTCAAATTTCGCAAGCCAAGAAATGAATGACTGTTTACTCGCACTGAAGACTAAAGGAAAGACAGTTATTTGTGCTCGTGCTTTATACCATGTAGCTGAGCAGGTAAATAAATCTATTAGCTCTTTAATGCAACAAGGACATTGAGGACAAATTTTATCACTTTTTTTTTTTTTTTGTGTGTGTGGGGGGATCCGTGAGAAAACTAAGTAGTTTGTCCAATTTACCGATACAGCCCCATATGTCATTCATACATGCTTCAATACACCAATATCACACAGTTTTGATTTGAAAAATATGCAACAAACAGAAAAAAATTCATTCGCACCCGATCTTGGGTCACGACCGATCATTACCAGTCAGTTGGATTTCCCGGGAGCTGACAGCGATCCTTGAAGGATCAAGAATATTACTTTCACAGGCTTATTCCTCGGTCAAAACAGGATTGCCGAGCGATGTGATCGGTTTTAGGTATTATTACGTGTTTATTCAAATTTTCCAAGGCTATTTGACCTCATCTCATCTCCTTATCTGTAGCTGCTTTATCCTGTTCTACAGGGTCGCAGGCAAGCTGGAGCCTATCCCAGCTGACTACGGGTGAAAGGCGGGGTACACCCTGGACAAGTCGCCAGGTCATCACAGGGCTGACACATAGACACAGACAACCATTCACACTCACATTCACACCTACGCTCAATTTAGAGTCACCAGTTAACCTAACCTGCATGTCTTTGGACTGTGGGGGAAACCGGAGCACCCGGAGGAAACCCACGCGGACACGGGGAGAACATGCAAACTCCGCACAGAAAGGCCCTCGCCGGCCACGGGGCTCGAACCCAGGCCTTCTTGCTGTGAGGCGACAGCGCTAACCACTACACCACCGTGCCGCCCGGCTATTTGACCTAATCATTAAAATATTTGACTGGCATTGTGTGAAGTTTCGTCATGATACGTGTTGACAGCAACCCATGGTAAGAGGGTGTTATCCTCTCAACGATACTAAGTAGATGTAATTACATTATAGTATCATTGGTTCTGTTTCATATAGAAAAAATACGAAATGTACTCTAATAGAGACATTAAACTTAGCTTTACTCCACCAAAATTTGCCTCTCAAAATGTGGGAAATGGCGTTTTAGACGGTTAAAAATTCCAAAATTTCCCGGATTGGCATGCTCCCGGACCCCCCTAGATTTGGTCCACCTTTGGCGTGCGACATATTACCCCCCCATCCAAAACTTCCTGCCCCCGCTTCTGAATCATGCAGCTACAAATCAAGAGCTTCAGTTAATCTTCACTAACATTCATACATCAGAATGGGAAAATTTGTGATCTCAAAGTGTGACTTTTTAGAAGTTATTTTGATAAATAATACAATTAAATATGATAATGACAAAAACGAGACCATTGATGATGGTGTAGCTCACTCCGGCCCCATCTAGTCCAGAAGGAACGATCTAAAGTGGGCCACCTTGCACAATAAATGTTGCGAGCTATATACACTATATACAAGCTATATATAGAAGTGATATCCACCCTAGGAATACTGACCTATTTACCAGAAAGAATCCAAAATGGTGAGGAATTGACTGAGAAGAAATGATTTTTGTTGAACTGCTCATTAAGGCTTAATTAGTCCATAACTTCATTAATAATTGTAATGAAGCAAATCTGGGTAGCAGTTATATGCACCCTAGGTACCCCTACCTTCATGCCAGAAAGAATCAAAATCAGTGAAGAACTGAGGAAAAAGAAGTGATTTCCATGAAATGTGGACGATGCCATTAGCAATTTATAATAGTCATTATTGACATTAACATTGACTTTAGGCATATTAAAGTTTGGTCTGTAGTCACTGGATTTATCTAGATCTCATCTCATTATCTGTAGCCGCTTAATCCTGTTCTACAGGGTCGCAGGCAAGCTGGAGCCTATCCCAGCTGACTACGGGCGAAAGGCGGGGTACACCCTGTAAAAGTTGCCAGGTCATCACAGAGCTAATGATCAATGTCAATAAAATAAATACATGGAAAAAAGAACAAACTTTAATTATTTACTATCAAGGAACCTTTCACTGTTCTTTTAAATTTCTTAATAGTTGACAGCGATTGAATGTGATCCGGTAAAGAGTTCCAGCTGTGTAGACACGAGACTTGAGATCTGAACAGACCCCAGTTCATGTTGGATTTAACTGTTCTCAGCATATTTTTATTGCACGTATTGTACTTGTGGATCTGTACCTTTAGAGAAACTTGATGTATCTTCAGATACTTTGTTATACCTGTGGACACAGAGATGGAGTTCTGTTCAGTGAGATCGGTCCAGCCACTTGAGTTCTTTGAGTGTGTCAGTAGAGGACCATGGTGATTGATTCAGGATTAATTTGGCTGTTTTGTTATGAAGTACTTGGAGCAAGTTCATTAACGTTTTATTGTCCTTATCCAGACAGTGGACACATAATCAAATAGAGGGACTGTTAATGTCATGACATGGAGTTTCCTGAAAACAAAAGCAGCAGATGTTTTATCCGCTTTAAAACTCCAAGCTGTTGTGCAACCTTAGTGTTGCATTTCAACAGGATCGTGCCAAGTGAGATGTTGGTTCATGATGATCCTGAGATATTTGAGCTCTGTAACGTTCTCAAGTTCATCTCGTTCCACCAATAGCTGCACATTTTGAACGTTCTTTAACTTCTTCTACCCATAATCATGAATTTATTTTTTTTATTTAATATTCAAACTAAGCTGGGGCGGCACGGTGGTGTAGTGGTTAGCGCTGTCGCCTCACAGCAAGAAGGTCCTGGGTTCGAGCCCCGTGGCCGGCGAGGGCCTTTCTGTGCGGAGTTTGCATGTTCTCCCCGTGTCCGCGTGGGTTTCCTCCGGGTGCTCCGGTTTCCCCCACAGTCCAAAGACATGCAGGTTAGGTTAACTGGTGACTCTAAATTGAGCGTAGGTGTGAATGCGAGTGTGAATGGTTGTCTGTGTCTATGTATCAGCCCTGTGATGACCTGGCGACTTGTCCAGGGTGTACCCTGCCTTTCACCCGTAGTCAGCTGGGATAGGCTCCAGCTTGCCTGCGACCCTGTAGAAGGACAAAGTGGCTAGACATAATGAGATGAGAAACTAAGCTGATGATTCTGTAACCATGAAGAGACAGATTGGAGATCCTGGTTAAACTTGCATTGTAGATGAACAGGTGAAATCTCCGAGCAGTAAAAGGCCATGTCATCAGCAAACATCGTCATCTTGGAAAACTGGAGAGGAGACTCTATCCCACTGATGTATACTCACTGGGAAACTTTCAATCGTGCAGCAAAACAGAGATAAATTTGTGTTTGTGTTCATTCTGAATAATGTACTGAATTTATATTTGGTTACTTCCTTAATGTGCACATTGGAGTATGTTTCTGATTTTTTTTTTTTTCCCAGGTTTGATCGGCTTCTTCATCACGTTCGGGATCTGCATGGGTAAAATGGGCGAGAGGGGAAAGATCATGTCCGAGTTCTTCAACATCCTCAATGAGATCATCATGAAGATGGTGTCCATGATCATGTGGTCAGTGTGTGTGTGTGTGTGTGTGTGTGTGTGTGTGTGTGTGTGTTTCAGTACCAGATGCTTTGACTTTAAAATGGAGCAGCTGGACAGATAACAACTGCAGATTTTCAAACATGAGTCAGTGGTTTTCTTTCCCTGGATCCAATCATTCCTGAACAGCCGGTTTTAACAAATCTCATGTGTTCTTACTGCAGGTCATGAGTTTTATTCATTTTGAAGAAAATAGTGGGAATTTGATACTTCTTGTGTATCCATGAACCCAATAGATCCAACTCGGTCTTTACGAATGTCACATGATGACGGGATTGTCGTTGATTGTCTGGAGGGATTTTGAGATTCGTATTGTTACGAAACTCATTATGGACATCTGCAGTGTGCGGTCATCTAGCATGCATGCTTTTATCACAAAAACAAAAAAAGAAAAACATTTTTGTTTCAAAAAAATCTGTCATTACATGTGAGAGGCTCTGCTTTTGCGACCTGTTAGGTCTGTAGTTTTAAATCACAAAAAAGAGACACTTGTAATAAAGAGAGGCACTGGGAATAAATATGATTTTATAGAAGTAGAAAAAGTTACAAAGTAAGCAAGAGAAGGTAGAAGGAGAAAAACGTTATCCATTACGATGATATCTGTGATGACAGTCAGCAGGTCAGGAGCCAGCGAACATCAAATGAAAAGTATGAAGGTGTTCCAGGATGTAACACACACAGCCTCGCTTAAACCTCACCCTGACACAGTGCCAACCCGATCTGTGCCGACCTGAGAGCTGGAAGGAGTAAACAACTGATAATGAAAAAGCGCTGAGAGCTGAACTGATGGAAATATGAAGCTGCGGCAAGATGAAACACGAAACACACGCCGAGCGCCAAAATTAGAACTGAGAAGATCCAGACCGGACAGTTCCACACCGGGTCCTGTTTAAAGAGTACACAGGGGACAATTCAGCACAGGCCACACAAAGGACGTAATACACACACCTTTGACCTGCATGTTGGAAATGGCATGCGATGCAGATCCCGCTGATTTAATGCAGGCCTGCGCTGGGAATAATCCCCCAGATACAAACACGAGATCCTTGTACCATTTAAGGCTTCAGTCCATTTCCAGACCACATCGTCACTAAACGAGACAAGCTGCCAGACTGCAAATTAATTACTCTGTTCCAGAGCGTGTCTGATTCTGATGAGTAATCTAGTTTAACTTTATCACTATCATTCCCATTAGTATCTTCATGCTTTTATTATTATTATTATTATTATTATTATTATTGTGACAGCCTTTCCCCCCTCATTATACTACTGTTACATTTACACTTTTGTTTATCAATTAGGTAAATCATATCATTTAATTCCTTCACTGTAGTTCTTTTATTTTAAAGACGCCTGATTTATATCCAACCTCTCTGTCTAACTATCAACCGATCTCCAACCTCCCCGTTTTAGCAAAAATACTGGAAAGAATGGTTGCTTCACAACTTCACTCCTTTCTCATTGAAAACTATCTTTCAGTCTGGTTTCCGCACACATCGCAGCACAGACTGCTCTCCTGCGAGTGGTAAATGACTTCCTCCTGTCTGCTGATAGTGGTTCACTTAACATTCTCATTCTCCTTGACTTATCTGCTGCATTTGACACCGTCAGTCATGACACACTCATCTCCCGTCTGTCAGATATTGGTATCACAGACACAGCCCTCCAATGGTTTCGGTCCTACCTCACCAACAGATGACAGTTTGTCACACTGGGTCCACATAAGTCCTCCATGTCCCCTGTTACTTGTGGTGTCCCACAGGGGTCTGTTCTTGGGCTCCTCCTCTTCCTTATGTACATCCTTGGTCAAATTATTCATAACAATGGTCTTCACTTCCATTGCTATGCTGATGACATTCAGTTACCGTATATCTCACTACATCCTCCCCCACTGACCCCTTCCCAGTTCCCTCAATGACTGTCTATCAGACCTAAAGTTGTGGACGCAGAATAATTTTCTAAAACTTAACACAGATAAAACAGAAATCATGCTTATCGGCCCCAAATCTTCATTATCCAAATCTTCTAGCTTTAGTCTTAACATCAACAGTGCACTTGTTAAATCTTCACCTGTTGTTAGAAACCTTGGAATATTGCTCAACCCCTCTCAATGTTTTCCCCACATTAAATCTCTCACCGAGACTGCTTTCTTCCACCTCCGGAACATTGCCCGCCTTCGCCTCTTTCTTTCCAATGGTGATGCTCAATCTTTGGTCCACTCCTTCATTATGTCCCACCTAGATTATTGTAACTCCCTTCTCCTTGGCCTCTCCACTAAATTCCTTCAAGATTACAGTACATTCTGAACTCTGCAGCGAAACTCCTCACCCAGACCAAACCATCTGCTCGTATCACCCCCATTCTTTCTCAACGTCACTGGCTACCTGTTCTGTCCCGAATTAAGTACTACTACTCACCTTCAAAGCCCTCCATAACCTTGCTCCTCCTTACGTCCGTGACCTTACACTTCATCCCGCTTTATCAGATCCTCTAGCCATAATCTCCTTGCTGCCCCCTGCACCAGATTCCCTACCCTGGGTGGCAGGTCCTTCAGCGTCATGTCCCCCAAGCTCTGGAAGACCCTCCCTCAACCACTCCATGACTGCACTTCTCTTCCTTTCTTCAGATCTCATCTCAAAACTTTTCTGTTTCATGAACATTTCTCCTCCTCCACCACTGCATAAACTTACCACTCTTTAGCAACTGTGTGTGTGTGTGTGTGTGTGTGTGTGTGTGTGTGTGTGTGTGTGTGTGTGTGTGTGTGTGTTCTGTTTTCTTTGACCTATGTAAAGCGACCTTAAGTTTGAGAAAGGTGCTATATAAATGTAAATTATTATTATTATTAGTAGTAGTAGGTAGTAGTAGTAGTAGTAGGTAGTAGTAGTAGTGGTGGTGGTGGTAGTAGTAGTATTACTTTATCTCAGATAATTTTTCCTCTATTAGTATCATAGTATTGTTCAAATTTTAAATTTGACCTATTTTTCATATATCTCCAATATTTAGTATTATAAGTAAAGAGGTTTTTTTGCATCTCAGGCTAGGAAATTTTCTTATCTTTTATATTTAGTATTATAAGGTTAACAATTAGTATTTAGGATTTTTAACATTAGTCGAGGATGTATATTTAGCTTGTATATCAGGTGAAGAGCCATATTTGTGGAAACTCTGATATTATTATTATTATTATTATTATTATTATTATTATTCCCTTCATGCTGACGCTGCTTTGGATCCAAGAGTCTCATAAAATAAAGTTGAAAGCAGACAATATTTCAATTTCAAAATCAAAACTGTTTACAAGCACTGAGTAAAAGGTCACATGTCACGGATGGTCAGAGCATGACACAAATAACAAAGTACAACAGTCCGTAATAAGCATTCGCCATAGAATCGTTTTGATATTTGCTAATTTATTAGCAGAATCTTTTTTTTTCTTCAGACTATGTGTCAAATATTGTTTGCGTTCTCCAGGGAACAGCTTATTTCTTTCTTAAAATTTTACACACAACCCAAAATTGCATGATTTTGTAACACACAATGACTTCATCTCATCTCATCTCATCTCATCTCATCATCTGTAGCTGCTTTATCCTGTTCTACAGGGTCGCAGGCGAGCTGGATCCTATCCCAGCTGACTACGGGCGAAAGGCGGGGTACACCCTGGACAAGTCGCCAGGTCATGACAGGGCTGACACATAGACACAGACAACCATTCACACTCACATTCACACCTACGCTCAATTTAGAGTCACCAGTTAACCTAACCTGCATGTCTTTGGACTGTGGGGGAAACCGGAGCACCCGGAGGAAACCCACGCGGACACGGGGAGAACATGCAAACTCCACACAGAAAGGCCCTCGCCGGCCACGGGGCTCGAACCCGGACCTTCTTGCTGTGAGGCGACAGCGCGAACCACTACACCACCGTGCCGCCCCACAATGACTTCATGGTAGCTTAATCACAACCATGAACATGGTGACTGAGACCCCTAGTGGACAGAAGGACGATTGCAACATGAAACTCTTATCAGAGAATCAGATCATTTGACTCACCTGTAAGAGTCGATTCTTCAGGCTCCCAAATGATTCCGAAATCAGACAAAGTTTATGATGTTTACGAGAGCAGTCATTGCTCTTCTTTGCTGAACTTGTTTCATGAACAATTCCAGATTCCCAAAAGCCAAACACTCCAATCAGAGACAATGTTGTAACCATGGAAACATGTAGCTACACGACAACAGCTTTAATAGAAACAAGCTGAAATTGGAGGGAAAGCAATTGAATAACTTGCAATGCATTATGGGAACACTAGTTGTATCTTTGGTCTCGTACAATATATTTGTCTACAGCATTTGTTTCATTTTTGCCACTTTAAACTGAAGAAATTTCTGAAAAAAAGAACTTTTAGAAAAGAAAACTCTGAGAAAATGGCTTAAATGGAATGATGGGAATGGAGTTTAAAACCTAGTGTGACTTCCTGATGTCCCCGTGGTGCTTTAGGTACTCTCCAGTTGGGATCGCTTCTCTGATCTGTGGAAAGATCGCCGCCATCGGTGACCTGGAGTCTGTGGCACAGCAACTCGGCATGTACATGGTGACGGTGATGGTTGGCCTCATGATCCACGGTGGAATCATCCTGCCCATCATATTCTTCTCCGTGACAAGAAAAAACCCTTTCATCTTTTATTCCGGGATCTTCCAGGCCTGGATCACGGCACTCGGAACAGCCAGCAGGTGAACACCTCACACGCTTTCATGGTTTTCCTGCACATCTTATCTTCACTACATAGTGCACTTGTTTCCTAGTCATGTCTGAATACATGGCTGAGAAAATTCAGAAGTTATAAGCAGGATAAACTTAGGAGCCTCCGAGCCAACAGGGGGTGCTGTAAGAATGCAGGATTTTAAAAATGAAAATTACAGATACATTTATTCATCTTTAGTAAGTGCTTTATCCAGATCAGGGTAGCCATGGATCTGGAGTATATCACAGGAACTTCAAATACAAGTATAACTATTTGGTCACTTTCAATATCAAAATAAAAGTACAAATAAAAGTCAATTTAAAGGTACATGGCAAAATTTAAAAGTCAAAACTAGTCAAGAGAAGCTCTCTAGCAGTTCACAGAAGGGATGAAAAACATTTTACTGGGGATTTTTTTGCCCTACTTCATTCCCACCTACATACACAAAGCTCCGCCCCCAAAACCTGGAGTTCAAATAGACTTAGAATTAGCAAGAACAAGGGCTGTAATAAATTTCTTTTTCATGTGAAATGAATGAATAGTCAAAAACATGTATACCTGCTTGAATTTTTATGTAAATCTTTATATTATACAGACACGGGTGTTTTAGTGGGAAATACACCACTGGTATTTTTCATCCGAGCTCCATCCGGGACGTGGAGAACCAAAACCGTGACATAAATCTCTATATGTCACTCATGAGGAAATCGATGATTTATTTTTGATAAATTTTGTGGATGTGTCGATATAATAAAAAGAAAATCATGTGCTGGCTTGAAGATATGAAGTTTTTCTTCTTGTGTTGAAAAATTCAAATTTTTCATATGAAATACATCACGGATCTGAGTGACATATAATATTCACTGGCTTTTTTTTGTGGTCTATCAAATATATTCCATTCATCAAGCATGATACTGAACGAGTCGAAGACAAGTAGCTGAATGGAATATATATGATAGACCATGAAAAAAAGCCAGCCAATATTATTATTATTATTATTATTATACTGTGCATACACATTCCTTTCGGGTGTTCAACACGTCTTTCTCTTTCAAAATTCTCTCAAAATCTTCTGTATTTAACAAAGCAAACCTAGCGGCCATGTTTGTTTACAAATTGTCACAGTTGATCACTAGCGCAAAAGTTTTACGTCTCCGACGTGTGACGTCAGGTTGTCTTAACAACCAGGCAATATCGTAAACCATATTCAACGCTCATTCTCCACTGGGTAGAGTGACGTAATACACGTAGGATAAGCGATATGCTAACAATATTGCATGCTATCAAACCAAATGAATGAAACCGACTAGAAGGGAATAGAACACGTTTTAATTCCATCAAAAAAGTGTCCTGGACAGGTAATAATTCCCGATATTTCACTCTGATGACATCACTCCTAGTGTTTTCCTGCTGACGGGACGTGTGTTGTCAAAATGGTGAACCGGTTCAAAATTAAAATTCTTTTGATGTGTCCATATAATATAAAGAGCATTACACGGTTGTGCAAAGACATGAAGTTTATCTTTTCGTATTGAAAAATATGTTCACTCGTTCATTTCACTCACTCATGAATACGTTCACCACTCGAAGATAAACTTCATATCTTCACACAACCGTGTAATATCCTCTATATACAGTGATGCTTGAAAGTTTGTGAACCCTTTAGAATTTTCTATATTTCTGCATAAATATGATCTAAAACATCATCAGATTTTCACACAAGTCCTAAAAGTAGATAAAGAGAACCCAGTTAAACAAATGAGACAAAAATATTATACTTGCTCATTTATTTATTGAGGAAAATGATCCAATATTACATATCTGTGAGTGGCAAAAGTATGTGAACCTTTGCTTTCAGTATCTGGTGTGACCCCCTTGTGCAGCAATAACTGCAACTAAACGTTTGCGGTAACTGTTGATCAGTCCTGCACACCAGCTTGGAGGAATTTTAGCCCGTTCCTCCGTACAGAACAGCTTCAACTCTGGGATGTTGGTGGGTTTCCTCACATGAACTGCTCGCTTCAGGTCCTTCCACAACATTTCCATTGGATTAAGGTCAGGACTTTGATTTGGCCATTCCAAAACATTAACTTTATTCTTCTTTAACCATTCTTTGGTAGAACGACTTGTGTGCTTAGGGTCGTTGTCTTGCTGCATGACCCACCTTCTCTTGAGATTCAGTTCATGGACAGATGTCCTGACATTCTCCTTTAGAATTCGCTGGTATAATTCAGAATTCATTGTTCCATTAATGATGGCAAGCCATCCTGGCCCAGACGCAGCAAAACAGGCCCAAACCATGATACTACCACCACCATGTTTCACAGATGGGATAAGGTTCTTATGCTGGAATGCAGTGTCTTCCTTTCTCCAAATATAACGCTTCTCATTGAAACCAAAAAGTTCTATTTTGGTCTCATCCGTCCACAAAACATTTTCCCAATAGTCTTCTGGCTTGTCCACGTGATCTTTAGCAAACTGCAGATGAGCAGCAATGTTCTTTTTGGAGAGCAGTGGCTTTCTCCTTGCAACCCTGCCATGCACACCATTGTTGTTCAGTGTTCTCCTGATGGTGGACTCATGAACGTTAATATTAGCCAATGTGAGAGAGGCCTTCAGTTGCTTAGAAGTTACCCTGGGGTCCTTTGTGACCTCGCCGACTATTACACGCCTTGCTCTTGGAGTGATCTTTGTTGGTCGACCACTCCTGGGGAGGGTAACAATGGTCTTGTTTCCTCCATTTCTACACAATCTGACTGTGGATTGGTGGAGTCCAAACTCTTTAGAGATGGTTTTGTAACCTTTTCCAGCCTGATGAGCATCAACAACGCTTTTTCTGAGGTCCTCAGAAATCTTCTTTGTTTGTGCCATGATACACTTCCACAAACATGTGTTGTAAAGATCAGACTTTGATAGATCCCTGTTCTTTAAATAAAACAGGGTGCCCACTCACACCTGATTGTCATCCCATTAATTGAAAACACCTGACTCTAATTTCACCTTCAAATTAACTGCTAATCCTAGAGGGTCACATACTTTTGCCACTCACAGATATGTAATATTGGATCATTTTCCTCAATAAATAAATGACCAAGTATAATATTTTTGTCTCATTTGTTTAACTGGGTTCTCTTTATCTACTTTTAGGACTTGTGTGAAAATCTGATGATGTTTTAGGTCATATTTATGCAGAAATATAGAAAATTCTAAAGGGTTCACAAACTTTCAAGCACCACTGTATGCAAAGCTTTATACAGAGTCTGTTTCTGGACCTGCCCAGGTGTGACATCACTAATTCTGCATCTAGTCAAGTCAAGTCAAGTTTATTGTCAAATATGCTATACATGCTCGACATACAGCACAGATGAAATATCAGTCCTCTCTGACCCACGGTGCAAACAGGCAATGCAATAAATAAAAATAGAATAATAGCTTCATTTCCTTCATCAGTAATAAAGTGCTCCATCTTGGAAAAGCATCACCTGTGTTTATTCTAGATTTATTGCATTTTGTTTGCTCACAGGATGATAATTATCTGGTTGCACTGGGCGCTTGCTGATTTCAGCCAATTTTCCCTTTTTGGACAGACTGAGATGGGCAGAGTGAAGAGGCGTTGTCTATAAAATGGCTGACAGGAGGCTCATGTAGACACAAACAAATGCTCTGCACCATAGCGCAGTTTTCCAAAAAGGTTTTCTCAGCTACATTATATGTAATTAAACACTTTATTATTTTTTAATCACATTCCACATATTTTCCAGGATATTTATAAGTAGTAAGAAATAATAAAAAGACACTCATGCACCTTGAACCTGTTTTAAATTCTGGCAGTTTTTGATGAGGGTTCAAGCCTGACCTCCGTCTGAACTGCTGTTGGAGTCTCGAACTATTACTAGTTCATCATGGATGAGCGACATGGGAAATGACGGGTTCTTAAATCTGCCTCTCATAAAGAACTTTAGTGGGGTTTTTAGTGTTGGCTGGGAGATTACACTCAGACACAGATGTGATGCTCTTCTGCTCTTTCCATCAACCTATTTCAGTTTAGTTTGATGTCGGTTCCAGAGCCAAGCAGAAATGTAGAACATCTGGATGGATGTACCTGTGAACTCCAGCTCAGTTCTCTATAAAGTCTCTGTGAAACTGATCAAACTGGACATGAATGAATTTATTTGTGAATTTAATCGTATTCAAAAGGGCATTAATTAATCCAGAAGCACATTCACATCCTACATTTCTCCTGAATTTGCGTAAATTTCCATTCGAGCTGACTCACTGACCTGAACCTCGATCAACTGTCTTCAAGCCGTATCACTGTAGATGAGTTACTGTGATTTTACATTATATATGGAGCATTCTGTCAGGTTTAAATCGCTTGTCTCTTTCACTAATCCAGAGCCTCTCCATGAAGTAAGAACAGCTATTCCCTTGTCCATTAGGGCAAAAGTGATGGCGCCCTATAACAGGAGGAAGAGTTAGCATGTGCCTAGATTAGATTAGATTAGATTAGATTAGATTAGATTAGATTAGATTAGATTAGATTAGATTAGATTAGATTAGATCAAACTTTATTGATCCCTTTGGGAGGGTTCCCTCAGGGAAATTAAAATTCCAGCAGCATCATTACAGATAAACAGAGAATAGAAAATAGAGAAAACTTCTAGATAAATTAAATTAAGTGTTTACATATACAAATATAAAAAAAGAATAAGACATGGGAAGAGAAGAAGGAAAAAGAAAAAAAAGAAAAAAAAGTCCATCAGGAGAGATATTGCACATTATATTGCACATTGTCCGGTATTGCTTATTGTCAGGCTCGGCTACTGCTCCTTCCCGTCCTCTGTCCTCCTGTTCCCCCTCCTCCCCCCCAGAGAGGAGTTGTACAGTCTGATGGCGTGAGGGACAAAGGAGTTTTTGAGTCTGTTCGTCCTGCACTTGGGAAGGAGCATTCTGTCACTGAACAGGCTCCTCTGGTTGCTGATGACGGTGTGCAGAGAGTGACTGGCATCGTCCATGATGTTCAATAGTTTGTCCATAGACCTCTTCTCCGCCACCGTCACCAGAGAGTCCAGCTTCATGCCGACCACAGAGCCGGCCTGCCTGATCAGTTTGTCCAGCCTGGATGTGTCCTTCTTGGATGTGCTGCCCCCCCAGCACACCACGGTGTAAAACAGGACACTGGCGACCACAGACTGATAGAACATCCACAGGAGTTTCCTGCAGATGTTAAAGGACCGCAGCCTCCTCAGGAAGTATCGCCTGCTCTGTCCCTTCCTGTACAGGTGGTTGGTGTTGCAAGTCCAGTCCAGCTTGCTGTCCAGCCACAGCCCGAGGTACTTGTAGGAATCCACAGCCTCCACCTCGACTCCCTCGATCAGAACTGGTCGTGACCTTGGTCTGGACCTCCCAAAGTCAATGATCAGCTCCTTGACCTATGACATATCCAGTCTATGTGAGCTGGTGCTGCAATGGCCAAGCTGCGTTATTGGAAGATTTAGCTCATACCGTATTTTCACTGCTGAGTGATCATTTTGACGTTTTCACATTTCTCTGTGAAATGTGCTGTGAAAGTAAGAGAGAAAATAACACTTTATTATTCCCAGGTAGGAAATTCCAGTGTTACAAAGGCAGCCAAGAGATGATAGAGAGTAGAGAGAGAATATAGCAATGGAAGAGTTTAAAAAAATAAACAACTTAATTATTACATTAATTAAAATGTGCAAATCTCATCTCATCTCATTATCTCTAGCCGCTTTATCCTGTTCTACAGGGTCGCAGGCAAGCTGGAGCCTATCCCAGCTGACTACGGGTGAAAGGCGGGGTTCACCCTGGACAAGTCGCCAGGTCATCACAGGGCTGACACATAGACACAGACAACCATTCACACTCACATTCACACCTACGCTCAATTTAGAGTCACCAGTTAACCTAACCTGCATGTCTTTGGACTGTGGGGGAAACCGGAGCACCCGGAGGAAACCCACACGGACACGGGGAGAACATGCAAACTCCGCACAGAAAGGCCCTCGCCGGCCATGGGGCTCGAACCCGGACCTTCTTGCTTTGAGGCAACAGCGCTAACCACTACACCACCGTGCCGCCTAAAATGTGCAAATATATGAAAAAAACTGTAGAGAAGATAAAGGAAACAGAAAAATAGATGTGCAAAATGGAACAGAATCTAAACCAAATGCACTTGTATGCTGAAATAAATCTTCGTGAAAACTTCATCACACTTTATTTGTTATTCATCATAACAAAGGAAAACTTTTTTAACTTAAAAAATAAACATAGCTGAATCCCTGGATTTGGGTTTCAAACCACGAACACACACAATATATTCATGAAGGGCTTTGGATTGTGTGATTGGTGTGTGTGTGTGTGTGTGTGTGTTGCATCAGAATAAATCTGCAGTTCATCAACTGACACGACTTTATCCTGCCAAATTCTTCTGTCTGTTTCTCTTATATTCTGTTTTCTGTTTAATTAAAGAAAAAGATAGAATTATTCTCATTTGTATGGCTCTTGATAAGTGATACTTACTTTCCTCTCACACACACTCCCAGCGCCGGCACGCTGCCTGTCACCTTCCGCTGCCTGGAGGAGAACCTGAAGATCGACAAGCGGGTCACCCGGTTTGTGTTGCCCATCGGCGCCACCATAAACATGGATGGCACAGCGCTGTATGAGGCTGTGGCAGCTATTTTCATCGCCCAGATGAACGGCATTGAGCTCGATGGAGGACAGATCGCCACCGTGAGGTTAGGATCAGCACGGCGCAAATAAAATCACACAGTTATCTGGTTTAAGAAAAGCAGAGCATGCTAAATAAAGCTTATATTTGGTGTATAGTCTATAAATATGTAGTAAAGTCTTTGAAGAGGGCTGGGGAGCAGTTGGGGATGAGGTGCCTTGCTCAAGGGCACTTCAGCCATTCCTGCTGGTCCAGGGAACCAAACCAGTGACCTTTTGGTCCCAAAGCTGCTTCTCTAACCATTAGGTCATGGCAAAGTATTTAACAGTTATTCCACAAAATTGAATCGTACATCAGCTGTATGCACCTTGTTGCCTATAATCCATGTACGACCAGATTGAGTGGAATAACTGTTTTATTCTCTCCACATTCACTGGATTTTGAGAAACAGAGCATTTTTATTTTTTGCAAATTCAATAAATAAAAACTTTATACAAAACCTCTGACAAAATAATTTCCACTTAGAATGTAAACAAACTGGCAAAATGACAGGAGCAATTTGTGAAAAATGCGATAATAATAATTCTTGAAAAATAAAAGAAGATATATTCTTACCATCAAATACTTTCAAATACCATCAAATTCCATATTTTGTTGCTTTTTTTTGTATTTTGGGGGGTTTTGTTTTCAAGTAAAGTTTTTGAAAACACTCTACTTGAAAACAAAAAGTTTTCAAGTAGAGTTTTGAATCCAGCCACTGGGAGTGCATAAGCGTACTCTTGGTGCCGGTCCCAAGCCCGGATAAATTGGAGAGGGTTGTGTCAGGAAGGGCATCCGGCGTAAAACTGTGCCAAATCTAACATGCGGATTGAAAAGACAAAATACCATACTGGATCGGTCGGGGCCCGGGTTAACAACGACTGCCTCTGGTACTGTTGGTCAACAGGGTGCCGGTGGAAAGTGTGCTACTGTTGCGTCAAAACGGAGAAGGAGAAAGAGAGGGGGGAGGCGTTTTAGGAGAGAGTGTGAAAGATGGAAGGGAAGGAGCTTAGAATTGAGGATAGGAACACTGAATGTGGGAACATTGACTGGCAGAGCGAGAGAGTTAGCAGGTCTGATGGAAAGAAGGAAGTTGGACATTTTGTGTGTGCAGGAAACGAGGTGGAAAGGAAGCAAGGCCAAGAACATTGGAGGTGGATGCAAGTTGTTTTATTATGGAGTGGATGGAAAGAGAAATGGTGTTGGTATTGTTTTGAGGGGAGAGTTGGTCAGCAGTGTGATTGATGTGAAGAGGGTGTCAGATAGAGTGATAGGCATGAAGTTGGAGATTCAAGGAGTGGTAATCAGTGTTGTGTGTGCGTACGCCCCACAGGTTGGATGTGAGAATGAAGAGAAAGAGTCTTTCTGGGAAAAGATGGATGAAGTGGTAGAAAGTATACCAAGGGAGGAGCGCGTGCTGATAGGAGCAGATTTCAGCGGACATGTTGGCGAGGGAAACCGAGGAGATGAGGACATGATGGGCAGATATGGTGTAAGAGAGAGAAATGTGGAAGGGCAAATGGTGGTTGATTTTTCAAAGAGGATGAATTTGGCAATAGTCAATACATGCTTTGAGAAGAAAGAGCAGCACAGGGTGATGTTTAAGAGTGGAGGAAGATCTACACAGGTGACCTACATACTCTGCAGAAGGGGTAACCTGAAGGAGATTGGAGACTGTAAAGTGATGGCAGGGGAGAGTGTAGCTAGACAACATTGAGCGGTCGTGTGCAGGATGAGCTTGAAAGTGAAAAAGAGGAAGCATGAAATAGTGGAGCCGAAGATTAAATGGTGGAAACTAAAAGAGGTTGAACATCAGAAGGAGTTTAGGGAAGAAATGAGATGAGCATTGAGTGGTCATGGAAGTCTGCCAGAAGATTGGAATACTACTGCTGTACTAGTAAGAGAGGGAGAGGCAGCAAGGAAGGTGCTAGGGTGGTCATCAGGAAGGAGGAAGGAAGACAAGGAGATGTGGTGGTGGAACAAAGAAGTGCAGGAAATTATAAAAGAGAAGATGCTAGCAAAGAAGAATTGGAACAATCAGAGAGATGAGGAAAGCAGGCGGTTATACAGAGAGATGAGACAGAAGGCAAAAAGAGCGGTAGCAAAGGCGAAAGCAGATGCATACCAGGAGTTGTACGAAAAACTGGAGACCAAAGAAGGAGAGAAAGACCTGTACAGACTAGCTAGGTAAAGAAACAGGGAAGCGAGGGATGTACAGCAGGTAAGAGTGATGAAAGATGTAAATGGAAATGTGCTGACAAACAAAAAGAGTGTATTAAGAAGGTGGAAAGAGTATTTTGAGGATTTATGAAATGAGGAGAATCCAAGAGAGAAAAGGTCAGATTCATTGGAGACGGCAAATCAGGAAGCAGAGTTGGTTAGTAAGGATGAGGTGAGGGCAGCCATGAAAAGAATGAAGACTGGGAAAGCAGTCGGACCAGATGGTATCCCGATTGAGGCTTGGAGATGTTTGGGTGAGACGGCTGTGGAGTTCCTAACGAGATTGTTTAATAAGATCCTAGAGAATGAGAAAATGCCAAATGAATGGAGAAAGAGTGTGCTCGTCCCAATATACAAGAATAAGGGAGATGTACAGAGCTGCAGTAATTACAGAGGGATAAAATTGATGAGCCACACCATGAAGCTATGGGAAAGGGTATTGGAGGTGAGACTGAGAAGAGAGGTAGCAATCTGTGAACAGCAGTACGAGTTTATGCCAAGGAAGAGCACGTCGGATGCAATTTTTGCTTTAAGAATATTAATGGAGAAGTAGAGAGAAGGCCAGAGAAAGCTAGATTGTGTGTTTGTAGACCTGGAGAAGGCATACGATAGAGTGCCGAGAGATGAGTTATGGTATTGTATGAGAAAGTGTGGAGTGAATGAGAAGTATATTAGAGTGGTGCAAGACATGTATGAGAACAGTGAAACAGCAGTGAGGTGTGCAGTTGGAACGACTGAATGGTTCAAGGTGACGGTGGGACTCCATCAAGGATCTGCTTTGAGTCCTTTCTTGTTTGCCATAGTGATGGATAGCTTGATGGACGAAGTGAGGCAAGAGTCACCATGGAGCATGATGTTTGCGGATGATATTGTGATATGTGGTGAAAGTAGAAAGGAGGTTGAGCTGGGTTTGGAGAGATGGAGGGATGCATTGGAACGAAGAGGAATGAAGGTGGGGTGGCATGGTGGTGTAGTGGTTAGCGCTGTCGCCTCACAGCAAGAAGGTCCTGGGTTCAAGCCCCGTGGCTGGCGAGGGCCTTTCTGTGCGGAGTTTGCATGTTCTCCCCGTGTCCGCGTGGGTTTCCTCCGGGTGCTCCGGTTTCCCCCACAGTCCAAAGACATGCAGGTTAGGTTAACTGGTGACTCTAAATTGAGCGTAGGTGTGAATGTGAGTGTGAATGGTTGTCTGTGTCTATGTGTCAGCCCTGTGATGACCTGGCGACTTGTCCAGGGTGAACCCTGCCTTTCGCCCGTAGTCAGCTGGGATAGGCTCCAGCTTGCCTGCGACCCTGTAGAACAGGATAAAGCGGCTACAGATAATGAGATGAGAATGAAGGTGAGCAGGAGCAAAACAGAATACATGTGCATCAATGAGAATGGGGATGAGAGTGTAGTGAAGATGCAAGGAGTAGACATAAAGAAAGTTGGTGAATTCAAGTACCTGGGGTCAACTGTGCAGGAAAATGGGGGCTGCGATAGTGAGGTGAGAAAGAGAGTGCAGGCAGGGTGGAGCAGGATTTCGGGAGTCGCTTGTGATATGAAAGTCCCAGCAAAAGTGAAAGGTAAGATGTACAAGACAGTAGTGAGACCGGCTGTGATGTATGGATTGGAGACCGTACTCTTAACGAAGAGACAGGAGTCAAAGTTGGAGGTGGCGGAGTTGAGGATGTTAAGGTTTGCGATGGGAGGTTGGACAGGATAAGGAACAAGCACATCAGAGGGACGGCACATGTGGAGAGCTTGGGAATGAAGCTAAGAGAGATGAGACTGAGATGGTACGGGCACATCCTGAGAAGAGATGCAGAGCATGTGGGAAGGAGAATGTTGAGGATGGAGCTGCCAGGCAAACGAAAACGAGGAAGGCCAAAGAGGAGATACATGGATGTGGTGAGAGAGGACATGAACATGGCAGGTGTGGTAGAGAAGGATGGAGAAGACAGGGAGCAATGGAGACAAAAGATCCGCTGTGGCGACCCCTAATTGGGAGCAGCCAAAAGAAGAAGTTGTTTTCAAGTAGAGTTTTTATTTTTATTTAATACACTCCGCCATTTTATTTTTCTCTACCCACAGTATATGAGCTGATATCCTCATAGTAGAGTAGCTAATCAGAGTGCGTGATTGCTCATATCCAGTGAATGTGGATAGAATAAATAGAATTATCCTCCTGCTATTAAAATCTCTCGAATGAAAAGCATCTCTATGGAAAGCATTTCCCTTCCAGTATTTTATAGAATGTTTAACACAATTTAATCCTCTGGCCTACAACCTTCTACAACCCTCCGCTTTTATATTTATATATTAATCAATTATTTATCTTTTATATTTATATATTTAATAAATTATTTATCTGTCAATCTTTTCCAGTTTAATTAATCCAAAGTGACTAGAATTCTACAGCATTAAAGTCATTTAAATCCTTTATTTTATTTTATTCCTCATTTATACCACAGTGCTGTTGTATTCTGGATTGTGACTGGTCAGGAGGTGTTGATTCATTTTCTAAAACAGCAGCTGTGCCAGTAGTACAGCCTTATATGAACAATAAATGACTGTTGCTATAGTAACAGCTTGTTCACTGGGATTTGTACAGTGAACGCTCCATATAAACGGATTAAAAAAGTTGTCTGTAAGGAGGTGTTTCTTTAACATTGTTGGAAGAGAGGCTGGTGATGGAACAACTGTTTGAATGTAACTCAGGACAGGAACTAAGTCATGGATGTTCCACAACAGAACGAGTAACTATAAATGGATAAAATATACGGTGTAGTATAATGTGGTATAAGAGGAATAAAGCACTTGGGGTCATGTGATTGCAGGAAAATAATCCACTTCTGAGATAATGGGTTTTTTTTGTTTGTTTTTTGTAGTATTTACTTGTAGATTTGGTACTTTTGGTTACTGGATTATGTGCAAGAATTACAGCGGTTATGTTGACATTAGCCAGTAGACTGAAATTTAATTCAAATGTACATTTTGACTATCTATCTATCTATCTATCTATCTATCTATCTATCTATCTATCTATCTATCTATCTATCTATCTATCTGTCTGTCTGTCTGTCTGTCTGTCTGTCTGTCTGTCTATCTATCTATCTATCTAGCTCTGTCTGTAACTCCACTCTGTCACACCATTACATTGTTGATTATTTTCCTGCAACAGAATGACACATTTTGTTTACAAAAAGGTGTTTCATCTACAACCCCGATTCCAAAAAAGTTGGGACAGGGTCATGTTTCCCACTGTGAGACATCCCCTTTTCTCTTTACAACAGTCTGTAAACGTCTGGGGACTGAGGAGACAAGTTGCTCAAGTTTAGGGATAGGAATGTTAACCCATTCTTGTCTAATGTAGGATTCTAGTTGCTCAACTGTCTTAGGTCTTTTTTGTCGTATCTTCCGTTTTATGATGCGCCAAATGTTTTCTATGGGTGAAAGATCTGGACTGGAGGCTGGCCAGTTCAGTACCCGGACCCTTCTTCTACGCAGCCATGATGCTGTAATTGATGCAGTATGTGGTTTGGCATTGTCATGTTGGAAAATGCAAGGTCTTCCCTGAAAGAGACGTCGTCTGGATGGGAGCATATGTTGCTCTAGAACCTGGATATACCTTCCAGCATTGATGGTGTCTTTCCAGATGTGTAAGCTGCCCATGCCACACGCACTAATGCAACCCCATACCATCAGAGATGCAGGCTTCTGAACTGAGCGCTGATAACAACTCGGGTCGTCCTTCTCCTCTTTAGTCCGAATGACACGGCGTCCCTGATTTCCATAAAGAACTTCACATTTTGATTCGTCTGACCACAGAACAGTTTTCCACTTTGCCACAGTCCATTTTAAATGAGCCTTGGCCCAGAGAAGACATCTGCGCTTCTGGATCATGTTTAGATACGGCTTCTTCTTTGAACTATAGAGTTTTAGCTGGCAACGGCGGATGGCACGGTGAATTGTGTTCACAGATGATGTTCTCTGGAAATATTCCTGAGCCCATTTTGTGATTTCCAATACAGAAGCATGCCTGTATGTGATGCAGTGCCGTCTAAGGGCCCGAAGATCATGGGCACCCAGTATGGTTTTCCGGCCTTGACCCTTACGCACAGAGATTCTTCCAGATTCTCTGAATCTTTTGATGATATTATGCACTGTAGATGATGATATGTTCAAACTCTTTGCAATTTTACACTGTCGAACTCCTTTCTGATATTGCTCCACTATTTGTCGGCGCAGAATTAGGGGGATTGGTGATCCTCTTCCCATCTTTACTTCTGAGAGCCGCTGCCACTCCAAGATGCTCTTTTTATACCCAGTCATGTTAATGACCTATTGCCAATTGACCTAATGAGTTGCAATTTGGTCCTCCAGCTGTTCCTTTTTTGTACCTTTAACTTTTCCAGCCTCTTATTGCCTCTGTCCCAACTTTTTTGAGATGTGTTGCTGTCATGAAATTTCAAATGAGCCAATATTTGGCATGAAATTTCAAAATGTCTTACTTTCGACATTTGATATGTTGTCTATGTTCTATTGTGAATACAATATCAGTTTTTGAGATTTGTAAATTATTGCATTCTGTTTTTATTTACAATTTGTACTTTGTCCCAACTTTTTTGGAATCGGGGTTGTACTGTATCTCTGTTTGCTCTCTCACTCACTTTCCTCTTGCATAATGATGACATCATCGCGGCGTGATGCAGCATGACGGCCACTCTGGCGAGTGTCGGAGCTGCCAGTATTCCCAGTGCCGGTCTGGTCACCATGCTGCTCATCCTCACCGCAGTGGGTCTCCCAACTCAGGACATCAGCCTATTGGTGGCCGTTGACTGGCTGCTGTGAGTCCTCACACTTCAGTGTGTGTGTCTGTGCGCGTGTGTGTGTGTCCTGAAGTAATCAGCAAGCTTGTTTGCTGTATACTCTGTACTCAAGAGCTGAAAGGAAAAACTGAGCAGAAAAGTAAAGTGCAGAATGTCAGCTCTAATTTGTCAGGATTTACACCAGACTTTATTTCATCACAGATTTACAGCATTTCAACAGATTCTCAGTGTAAGAGCTCTATCCATGTGGTGCTGTTATTGGAAAATAATCAGTGATCCAAAGCTGATTACATTCCCATAACAGTACGTCCTGGACAACATTATTCGCCTCACACTACGGCAAAGTGCCAACATTCCATCCATCCATCCATCCATCCATCCATCCATCCATCCATCCATCCATCCATCCATCCATCCATCCATCCATTATTTCTAGCTGCTTTATCCTGTCCTACAGGGTCGCAGACAAGCTGGAGCCTATCCCAGCTGACTACGGGCGAAAGGCGGGGTTCACCCTGGACAAGTCGCCAGGTCATCACAGGGCTGACACATAGACACAGACAACCATTCACACTCACATTCACACCTACGCTCAATTTAGAGTCACCAGTTAACCTAACCTGCATGTCTTTGGACTGTGGGGGAAACCGGAGCACCCGGAGGAAACCCACGCGGACATGGGGAGAACATGCAAGCTCCGCACAGAAAGACCCTCGCCGGCCACGGGGCTCGAACCCGGACCTTCTTGCTGTGAGGCGATAGTGCTAACAACTACACCACCGTGCCACCCAGTGCCAACATTATCAGACTTTATTATTACAGAAGGACACTTCACGGTTTTTCTCCATGTTTATTTACACACACAATTTCCATTCATTTCTTCATCAGCCTCATGTGAAGTGAAACAGACAAAGAAAGAAAGAAAGAAAGAAAGAAAGAAAAATGCAGTTTATCATGTTCCCGAGAAACTGCAAAGAAGCTGTAAACTCTTCTCTTAAAGGTATTTTTATAGCACAGTTTATACACAGAGGTCATTCACAGTGCTTTACGCAGAGAAAAATCAGAAAATAAAATGTAATCATCCATCCATCATCTGTAGCCGCTTTATCCTGTTCTACAGGGTCGCAGGCGAGCTGGAGCCTATCCCAGCTGACTACGGGCGAAAGGCGGGGTTCACCCTGGACAAGTCGCCAGGTCATCACAGGGCTGACACATAGACACAGACAACCATTCACACTCACATTCACACCTACGCTCAATTTAGAGTCACCAGTTAACCTAACCTGCATGTCTTTGGACTGTGGGGGAAACCGGAGCACCCGGAGGAAACCCACGCGGACACGGGGAGAACATGCAAACTCCGCACAGAAAGGCCCTTGCCGGCCCTGGGGCTCGAACCCAGGACCTTCTTGCTGTGAGGCGACAGCGCTAACCACTACACCACCGTGCCGCCCAAAATGTAATCATAAAAGACAAAAAGTTAAATAAAATAGATTTAAAGACAAATTACAGAAAAGTGTAAAGTTATAGGTAGAAGAGAACAGAACAATTTTAACCTGGACTTAAAGACAGTAATATTAAGGACATTTCTAATGTCCTCTGGGAGTTTGTTCCCATTGTTTGCAGAATAAATGCTAAAAGCTGAAGACTTTCTCATGTCGAGTTTTTTCCGGATCAGTTCAGATCTCCTGAAAGATCACCCGTATGGCACTGATTAACCTCGAGAAAATCGAAGCTCTGTTGAAAAATGTCAACATCCTGGATACTAAAAAATAAAAATAGCCTCAGTGAGTCTGCAGCTCATACAGGCCACTGTCGTTGTGTCTGAGTTTGAAATCCGATCACTCCTGTAGGAGGAGGAGTGATTTTTGTGAAATTGAATATGACCCCTGTGTATGAATTGAATATGATCCATGGCAGATGGCGCCACCTGGTGAACAATTCTTGTTGGTACGTCTTTAGAGTCTTCTGGGTAAGTTTCAGTGAAAATGTCCCAGCAGTTTACGAAGAGTAGCGTTTAATGTGACGAGTCACCCAAAATTTTCAGACGCCCATAAAATCGTAAATATGGCAGGTGGTGCCACCATCTTAAGAACTTTTATGCACATCCACCTGAGGAACATTGTGTGTGAGTTTGATCAAAATACCAACAATCCTGTAGGAGGAGTAGCAATTTTTGTAAATTGTAGACGGACGATGCGTGATCGCATCAGCTTATCCGGCCTGGCCTACAGCCTGATGAGCTAAAAATGAAATAAAAATTTTCATACAGTATTTAAATATACTGAGCTGTGATTCTGAAAATCTTTGGTATCATGAAATAATGTTTTGTTAAAACTTTCAAATGAAAACTAATAAATAAAGATATTATTCTTTCATTAGTTCATCTTCAGCAGGAGCTTTATCCTGGTCGAGGTTGCAGCGTTCCGGAGACTTTCCCAGGAAAACTGTCCACAATGCAGGAGAATTCACCCGGCATGGGACTCCAGTCTGTTGCACACACTCGTTCACGATGATGGCCAATTTAATGAAGCCATTTTTATTGTCTTTAAACTTTTTTTTTTATCGTATGTATTACCAGAATGTTCGTCGTACTCACAGAGATAAAACTGTATCACTGTCCACTTATTCTTTTTATATTTTTTGTACTCATTTTTGTCCTGATGTTCACTCTTGGTATCATGTGCTGCATTGTGTATGTGTGTTTGATTTAGTGACAGAATGCGAACCTCCATCAACGTGGTTGGTGATTCCTTTGGCGCAGGCATCGTTGACTTCCTGTCTCGGACAGAGCTTTGTCAGATCGATGCCGACATTCCGCTATCAGACGAGGACTTTGTCCCCCCTCCCCCCCTCCTGACTGATATCGACCTGATCGACCCTCTGTGCCCCCCAGAACTGCCACCTCGCTTCCCCCGCCCCCCCAAAATCAACCACCACGCCCACCAGCAGCAGCACCACCACCACCACTACCCCCCTCCTGCGTCTCTGAGCCACTCCCGCTCTCACTCCACTCGCTCCGCTCGCTCCCTGTCCCCTCACTCCGTCCAATCGCCCTCACCTCTGTCCGTGTGTTCACACTCTCCTCGTCCTCACCGCACACACTCGCCCCGCCTCCTGAACCGACGCTCCGTCCACAGCTACTGCGCTCTGCCCTCGCATGACCACCAGGTGAGGATTAAAAAGATTAAAGAGTCCAAATCCACACACTGGTCACTGAAATTGTTCTCCAACCCCATTTCCAGAACAATTGGGATTTTTTTTTCCAAAATGCAATAAAAACAAAAAATCTGTGATTTTTAAAAAAATTCATGTGAAGCTTTATTTAACTGATAAAAGTAGCAGCACCAAAGGCTCAGTCTCTGCAAGTAAGGGCGGGGCATGGCTCACCGCTTTTACACTTCAGGAGAAGCTGTAACTCTGCTTCATCACATCACTTCCTGGTTGCTAGCTAAACCTTTCGTCTCATTACTAAGCTAGCTTCTGTTTGGCATCCATATTTCCCAGTTGCTTAGCAACAGTGCAAACTTGAATGATGAAAGCACAAATTCACAAATTTGATTTAAAAGCTTAAAGTGTCATTCCACCATTGGATGTATTCTTTGGCATAAAATACAATATATTTTATGACAACATGACTAGACAGAGAAATCTTTTAGCTTCAAAATGATATATCAAACATAATTTTTTGACAATGACAAATACAGTGGTGCTTGAAAGTTTGTGAACCCTTTAGAATTTTCTATATTTCTTCATAAATATGACCTAAAACATCATCAGATTTTCACACAAGTCCTAAAAGTAGATAAAGAGAACCCAGTTAAACAAATGAGACAAAAATATTATACTTGGTCATTTATTTATTGAGGAAAATGATCCAATATTACATATGAGTGGCAAAAGTATGTGAACCTCTAGGATTAACAGTTAATTTGAAGGTGAAATTAGAGTCAGGTGTTTTCAATCAATGAGATGACAATCAGGTGTGAGTGGGCACCCTGTTTTATTTAAAGAACAGGGATCTATCAAAGTCTGACCTTCACAACACATGTTTGTGGAAGGGTATCTTGGCATGAACAAAGGAGATTTCTGAGGACCTCAGAAAAAGTGTTGTTGATGCTCATCAGGCTGGAAAAGGTTACAAAACCATCTCTAAAGAGTTTGGACTCCACCAATCCACAGTCAGACAGATTGTGTACAAGTAGAGGAAATTCAAGACCGTTGTTACCCTCTCCAGGAGTGGTCAACCAACAGATCACTCCAAGAGCAAGGCGTGTAATAGTTGGCGAAGTCACAAAGGACCCCAGAGTAACTTCTAAGCAACTGAAGGCCTCTCTCACATCAGCTAATGTTACTGTTCATGAGTCCACCATCAGGAGAACACAGAACAACAATGGTGTGCATGGTAGGGCTGCAAGGAGAAAGTCACTGCTCTCCAAAAAGAACATTGCTGCTCGTCTGCAGTTTGCTAAAGATCACATGGACAAGCCAGAAGGCTATTGGAAAAATGTTCTGTGGATGGATGAGACCAAAATAGAACTTTTTGGTTTAAATGAGAAGCGTTATGTTTGGAGAAAGGAAAACACTGCATTCCAGCATAAGAACCTTATCCCATCTGTGAAACATGGTGGTGGTAGTATCATGGTTTGGGCCTGTTTTGATGCATCTGGGCCAGGACAGCTTGCCATCATTGATGGAACAATGAATTCTGAATTATACCAGTGAATTCTAAAGGAAAATGTCAGGACATCTGTCCATGAACTGAATCTCAAGAGAAGGTGGGTCATGCAGCAAGACAACGACCCTAAGCACACAAGTCATTCTACCAAAGAATGGTTAAAGAAGAATAAAGTTAAATGTTTTGGAATGGCCAAGTCAAAGTCCTGACCTTAATCCAATCAAAATGTTGTGGAAGGACCTGAAGCGAGTAGTTCATGTGAGGAAACCCACCAACATCCCAGAGTTGAAGCTGTTCTGCACGGAGGAACGGGCTAAAATTCCTCCAAGCCGGTGTGCAGGACTGATCAACAGTTATCGGAAACGTTTAGTTGCAGTTATTGCTACACAAGGGGGTCACACCAGATACTGAAAGCAAAGGTTCACATATTTTTGCCACTTACAGATATGTAATATTGGATCATTTTCCTCAATAAATAAATGACCAAGTATAATATTTTTGTCTCATTTGTTTAACTGGGTTCTCTTTATCTACTTTTAGGACTTGTGTGAAAATCTGATGATGTTTTAGGTCATATTTATGCAGAAATATAGACAATTCTAAAGGGTTCACAAACTTTCAAGCACCACTGTATATTAATTTTGTGACCAAAGTCACCTACCCTTTTAATTTCCGCGCGGTAGTGAAACGTGATGTCATCGGCAGGTTCCCCTTCTTGTGTACCACGTCACGTGTGACGTGGGACAGATTATCAGCAATGGCGGATAGAACGCGATTTCCACTTGTCGATTGCTGTGCCGATATTCACCATCGACCGTCTCCTTTGGGCATCACTTGCTATTTTCCTTCGCTTCTTTTCCGAAGCTGACAATCGCGTTCTATCCGCCATTGCTGATAATCTGTACCACGTCACACGTGACGTGGTACACAAGAAGGGGAACCTGCCGATGACATCACGTTTCACTACCGCGCGGAAATTAAAAGGGTAGGTGACTTTGGTCGCAAAATTAATATACTTGTCGTTGCCAAAAAATTATGTTTGATATATCATTTTGAAGCTAAAAGATTTCTCTGTCTAGTCATGTTGTCATAAAATATATTGTATTTTATGCCAAAAAAATACATCCAATGGTGGAATGGCACTTTAAATAATTTGGCTTAGGATCATGTTTCAGCAACTCCCACCTTTGTCGTTTCCTCAGGCATCTACATTGCCGCAGGACTACAGAGAGAGACACCGGGAGCGAGAGCGGGGCAGCGAGAAGCTGCGTAGACGAGAGAAAGGCCGAGAGAGCGAGACGGAGGAAGATGAAGAGAGAGAAAGGATGATGGACGAGGGCAGCGAGGGAGGAGAAAGCGACGACACCGCCTACGACCGGAGTCACGCCATCCCACCCTGTGAGCTCCCCTGAGGTGGCCGCTCTGTCACTCCCACCATCATCCGACCCTCATTAGGACACTTTTACTACAGTTCCTCACGCTTTCCAGCACCTGCTCACAGCATTTATCAAACTCTATACAAACTCATTTATTTATAAATTATTCACAGGAACATTGACACAAGAAATGTGGTGCCAGTACGTTCGGAAAATCACTCATATACTACATTTCACTCCTGACCTTGCGTATATTTAAGTTTAATGAAACTCGCTAATTTACTCATTTTTACTGGTTTCAAAATGTATAAATGTAAATGTGAGTTTATTTACTGTATAACTATCACTCATTTCCTGAAACTCATTTCCTATTTTCATATTCAGGACCTGAAACTAAACAAATACATAAACAAAGACAAGTGAGACTAGCCATTCACATCAGCACAAAAGTAATGGCACCCTATACAAGGAGTAGGGGTTAATGTGTGTCTCTGGTAACAATGTGCTGCAGTGGCTGAGCTGCATTACTGGAAGATTTATCACGAACTACATTGAGTACGCACTTAGTCGCCATTTTGTCCTTTTTTTTTTTTTTTTTAAAGCTGTCTGGGAGGGTTTATGGAGTTTTGTGGGCATGGCTAAATGCAAATGTGCCCTCAATATGTTTTTACAGCCGATTGGCGTTTATTAACATACACAAACACGCAAGTACAAAGAAAGTCAGTGAAACGTTTGGAGAAAACATTTACACACAACTTTAAACAAGTGATAACTGAGGCCCAACTTTTGGGACAATTAACAGTTATTTCACGAAATTGAGTCGTACATGAGCTGATAGGCAACGAGGCACATAGCGCTGAGTTGTCTATAATCCATGTATGATGAGATTGAGTAGAATAACTTTTATTCTATCCAAATTCACTGGATTTTGAGGAACGGAGCATTTTTATTTTTTTGCAAATTCAATAAATAAAAACTTTATACAAAATGTCTGACAAAATCATTTCCACTTAGAATGTAAACAAACCGGTGAAATGACAGGAGCAATTTGTGAAAAATGCGCTAATAATAATAATTCTTGAAAAATAAAAAAGATACGCTCTTATCATTAAATACTTTTATTCCATATTTTGTTATATTTTTTGGGGTTTTGTTTTTTGAGTAGAGTTTTTATTTTGTCCTCGGTTGGTTCCGCAACACGCTCCGCCATTTTGTTTTTCTCTACTCACGGTATATGAGCTGATATCCTAGTAGGAGAGTACCCAATCAGAGCATGCTATTGCTCATATCCAGTGAATATGGATAGAATAAACAGCGAATGTACAGTACATGCTAAACTTTCAAAAATGTTATCATGAGTTAACATGCTGTTCAGTTCAGTGTTTCGTTAGCATCCATCCATCCTCTGTAGCCGCTTTATCCTGTTCTACAGGGTCGCGGGCGAGCTGGAGCCTATCCCAGCTGACTACGGGCGAAAGGCGGGGTACACCCTGGACAAGTCACCAGGCCATCACAGGGCTGACACATAGACACAGACAACCATTCACACTCACACTCACACCTACGCTCAATTTAGAGTCACCAGTTAACCTAACCAGCATGTCTTTGGACTGTGGGGGAAACCGGAGCACCCGGAGGAAACCCACGCAGACACGGGGAGAACATGCAAACTCCACACAGAAAGGCCCTCGCCGGCCCCGGGGCTCGAACCCAGGACCGTCTTGCTGTGAGGCGACAGTGCTAACCACTACACCACCGTGCCGCCTTTGTTAGCATTAGAATTTTATTTTAATATAAATGTAAAAGCTTAGGCTAAAGCTTCATGTCACGTGACTTTAATGAATTTTTCAAGACATTGACCTCAAACCAACTTCAACTCATCTGTCCTATTCGGGAATAGTGGGAATAGTATACAGCTTTTGGAAACATACACTTGTTCTCTTGTTTTTGTCATTGTTCTGTCTTTTCCCCCCCTACTGAAATGAATGGAGTTTCAGAATCAGAATCGTCCTGGTAGATTGCGTTTCTTTGCTGAGACACCAACCTTCATATGACACCTCAGGCTAACTCACCTGACACGTCCATTTGAATCTGCTCTGACCTGCACTCATCTTTTTCTTGGTTTTCGTCCATCCATTTTTCTCCCATTGACGTTCATGCGTTTTTTGTTCCATTCAAATGAATGGGGTTTTGGTATCAAAGTCGTCCTGCTTTTTTTGTCTTGCATTGTCACTTCCTCATACATGTCAACCTTTGGTCAATCAAACCTGTATAACCAACCTCCAAAATCCATATTTCCCTTATAAAATCCTTATAAGATGCAAATTAAAATAATTTACCTAAAATTTGAATGATAATTAACAATGATATATCCAAGTTACTTTTTATTAAATATTAATAACAATAAACCTTCAGAATGAATACAAAGCTCCAATGTTTGACAAAAACACAAAGTGTCACTCTAATGTTCTGAATTGTACTCCATGACAGCTTTTTTAGCGCTCTGCACCAATACCTCACGAGGCTGCATGTCACAGCAAGTGTCTGTGTTGATCTTGCCGGAGTGCCCATTCAGAATCTTTTCAGTCGCTAGTGAAAGTCGTTCAGGTGGAAATACGCGTTTCAAACAAAATGTTACTTCCCGGTTGGCGGGATTCTCGCAATGCAGTGTGCGCATGATCAAAAGTGGAACGAAGTCTCACTACCACAAGATAACGCGCGATTTCATAAGACTCTTTACTGGCTGTCAGTGCTTTCTGTGGTGTACAGTACGTTTGTAAATGTTATGCGCTCTTTTATCATCATGGGAATTGATTTTAGCTCTAAATAAATATTGAAGTTTTTTTTAAAGAATCCGTATAACTTTATTTGTACGCCCGTATACTACGTTTATTGAATCAAATCCGTATAAAATACGGACATTCCGTATAGGTTGACATGTATGCTTCCTTTTGTAGCTCTGAACGACTCACCCGACACACATCCGTCTGTCATGAGGCACACTCGTCTTTTTTTGCGCAGGAGCAATCACACTTTGCATTTTCTCACGGAAATGCATCTCGAGTTATAAGTGAAATTTTACAGCTTCCCATGAATGATACACTTTATTAATTCATCTGTACATTCTAACAGTTAGAATTTATGTATGTTTATATTATTGGTGGAAATGTTCATTCAATTGACTTACCAGTTAGGAAGAATCCAATCCAAGCGCACAACTGTTTATTTCATTTTTCATATCTTAATTTATCATCCTGTTTAACTGTTGTACCTTCTTTCTTTCTTTCTTTCTTTCTTTCTTTCTTTCTTTCTTTCTTTCTTTCTTTCTCGATTTGTTGATTGGTTGGTTATTTATGTATGTATGTATGTATTTATTTATTTAACCATCTATCTACTGTATCTAGCTATCTATTTTTGATCACATTATTTGGTGTATACTTGTTTTTTTGGTGTGTATATCCAAAATGTCTCCGTTGTTCAGTGTCCCGATGAGTGTTTGTTGTGGTGTGATAGCCCCACGTCTCTCTGTCACTCCAAAATGCCTTTTGTTCTTCGTCCCTTGTTTAGATCAAGCGTAAAGTGTAATGTAATGTAATAAAATCTCAGAGAATCCTTTCTTTTCTTCTTCACCTGCAAGTCCCTGTCTGTTTCTTTTCTTATCTTCAGCATGAACATAAAGATGTCCTGCTTGCGATTTATATCCTTTGTGTGTTTGTTTGTTTGTTTGTTTGTTTGTTTGTTTGTTTGTTTGTTTTAACACTAAGATGTTGTTTGGACCTTTGACACTTTAATAATGACTCCAGGATGAAGGAAGGACCGAGCGCTGAGACGTCATGACACTTAATCTGCTTTAACATAGAACGACTTCTGAAGAAAGAGAAGGGGGGAGAGAGAGAGAGAGAGAGAGAGACAGAAATGAAGATGAAAGAGACAGATGGCTGTAAAGACATCAGGCTCCGTGATTCTTCTCTCACAGCCGTTAGACGTGACGTTAGAGATCAGAGGACATCAGAGAGCACAGAAGCTTAAGTAAGATGTTGAATGGGGACTCACATGCCCTCTGGAGATGGATCTAAATATAGCGTGGATTTTGATTGGCCACCATCATCAATGTTTGCCAGTGTTTTAGTTCTAGTGTAGACCCCATTGGTGTTTGTAAACAAAATGAAACGTGCACACAACCAAGCTGCAAAAAGACCTGAGTAGCCGTAAGCTGACACTCAAAGTCAAGTCAAAGTCCGTCCCACACCAGGATCTGGTCTTCCTAGGCAGGCAGTCTCCTGTCCTAGTACTACCCAGCTCTCTGAGGCGCATGGGTGTGGCACCAATCTCCATTTCCATAGCCATCAACCTCTCGCCGATTACATAGCTAGAGTTACGGCGAGGGGGCAGGTCCTCTGGTAACCACAAGAGTTTGACTCCCTACTCACATCTGTATTGCAGCGTGCCTCACCAGATGGCAGTAGGTACCATTTTTATGATGGTCCTTGGTATGACTCAACCACAAGTAGAACTCACAATCTCCCTGTCAAGATGCGGACACAATAACCACTAGGCCAGCTCCCGGTCACAAGCTGATGCTATTTGGTTATAATCTGACTGGAGAATTGCTGGAGAATTTTACTTAGGAATAAGATTGATCCTAGTTAAATATTCTCTAAATACTTTCAAATGGTGTAACTCTAGAGGATCCTGATGGTTTGGTGTCCTGTCAGTGGCTAAAAGATACTAATCTGTGATCTAGCCTGCAATGCCTGGACATACTGTGACAGGAATTAACACTCAGAACTTTGTGGACACGTTTAAGAAGTAACATTTTATGACTGCAACATTGAGAATGTCGTCATGGTGGTGAAAGATGAGTTGCTGCCCAGCCACTTCTCACACACCTTCTCGATCTCTGCTGATGGATGACGTGCTACAGGTGTGTAGACCTGACTGTCATGATTGTCACTGATTGGTTGCGTGAATCTACAGTCTGGGCTTGAAAGAAATCAGCCGCAGGCTCGATTCTCACTTTTGTACATCCTTTTGTGGGTTTTTATTACGACCTGATGATTCAAAAATAATCAGAGTTAAAGCTAGACTGCCTTTCAGATTTTTCAAGTGTACATCATAAAAAGAATTTTCCCTGACTCCTAATTATTTTTGTTTAGTGACCGAAAGCTACTGAATTCGAATCGCAGACTTCCAATATTATTAATTTTTTTAAATAGAACAATTAATGAATTTATTTCCATGTGGCCCTAAATTCTCAGCGAGTTTTTCCGGCTTCACCAAGACCCAATTCAAGATACTATGTCATGCATCACGTGGTGGGCTTTCCCCGTTCACGCAAGGCATTATGGGATACAAATTTGAACAGGAGAGAAAAATGGAGGGCGTGAGTGTGCGAATGAAACGGGAAAGACCGACTACAGTAACGGAAAGAAAGCAAGAAGAAAAGACGTTATGTTCTATACGAAGGAAAGGAAACGCAGGACCAAACTAATAAATATGGGCGCTCAGCGAGCACCTCGGTGTGATCAGCTGTTCGTTTAGCGACAGAATGATGGAACTGTCAGTGCACGCTCAAAGGGAAACCTGTAGATGGCAGTAATGCAACACTGTGGATGCCAGCTGCTGTAAAACCCAAAAGAAGAAGAAGGTAAACCTGCGCATGCGCACACGGACTTCCTCTGTCTGCTTGACTGCGTGAAGCGAGCGATTTCATGCACATTATTTGCTTTAATCCCCTCAAATTAAATAACTTCCCAGCCACAGAACGGCCTGATATTTTGTGGGATATTACAGAAATAAACATACATCACAATGATCACATTTCAGAGGGAACTAAATTTCACCGATTTTATGAAATTGAAAAGCCGTCTAGCTTTAAGATATTAGGATGGAAAATAACTTTAGAAAATTGTGAGAAAAACACAAATAACAACAAAACTAAGTTTTTAAAAAGCATTAACAGAATGTATCGCTTAAAAATGAATAATTTATGAAATAATAATAAAGGTTGAGGTAATTATTTTAAAGTAAATCATATATTTGTCACGAAACAGGTAATGTTTTGGGGTGTTTTATTTATTTATTTTAATTCATATACAATTATAACATTTCTGGTGCTCACTAATTCTTATTTAGTTACTTATTAAATCCACTTTAATCATAATAATAATTATTCATGATTACATTAAATTATTTCTGGGGAAAAGGGATTTTTTTTATTTCTTTTTCGCGCTCAACTCCAAACAAAAGTTGTGAAATTCTGCTTATTTGATAACAGCATTTATCTTTGAGTTTAGAGGGGGTTTTTTTACATTTTTATTATATGTAAAAATACTTTTCTAATAAATAAATAGTCTCATCTCATTATCTGTAGCCACTTTATCCTGTTCTACAGGGTCGCAGGCAAGCTGGATCCTATCCCAGCTGACTACGGGTGAAAGGCGGGGTACACCCTGGACAAGTCGCCAGGTCATCACAGGGCTGACACATAGACACAGACAACCATTCACACTCACATTCACACCTACGCTCAATTTAGAGTCACCAGTTAACCTAACCTGCATGTCTTTGGACTGTGGGGGAAACCGGAGCACCCGGAGGAAACCCACGCGGACAACATGCAAACTCCGCACAGAAAGGCCCTCGCCGGCCACGAACCTGGACCTTCTTGCTGTTAGGCGACAGCGCTAACCACTACACCACCGTGCCACCCTTATCTAGATCTGTTACTATTAGTAAGATTTAATTGACACGAAATGTGGTGAAGCATTCATATCATTATATATACTAGTATATATATATATATATATATATATATATATATATATATATACACACACACATACACACATAATAATCGCACACATAATAATCAACAATAAACCGAAGATTTCTTGATAATATCAGATATATAGTGCAATAAAAATGGACTGCTTTTTTACAAAATGATAGTGAAAATGTAATCAGCGTCTCAGACGCTTTTCAAAATAGGCAGTTTAACAATGAATAGCTTTTAAATGAACCAATTGCTGTTTATAAGAATTTGTATGTGAAGATGTAGTAGGGAAAGGAATACATCATAATAAATATGTTGTTTCTTAAATAATTCAAATTTTTCTAGTTTTGCTTTATCATTTCTCACAGCACTACTTGGATATATAGGCTCTAATCAGTTAATGGTTTTATAGCTGGTTTACAGGTACGTATAGAATATCATAGTATGAAATTCCATACAAACCTGCAAAACATAGACCTACTTTTTCATGAAAATACAGATAAGACTCAAGGCTTATAATGGCTTCTGGAAACTACTCAGAAAGCACTAAAATGCGCCTGAGAGCATCTATTTTCAAAAAATTTTCTGGGGGGGGGCCATGCCTCCGGACCCCCCTAGCTCACCTTCGCGCCTACGGCGCTCAAAGTTGTCTCTCTCCGAGCTACTCACAGAGAGGGAGAATCTCCCTCTTTGCAATTTCCCAAGTTGGAGCCTCTGATACCGTCACTGATTATACTTCGAATAGATCTGTTGATTGTGAAAGAATCTGAATCAGAGTCGAAAAACTATACTGTAGAGTCAACTCTTACGAATAGACTCTGCTGATTCAGAAAAATGTCAATCAGGCGGCACAGTGGTGTAGTGGTTAGCGCGGTTGCCTCATAGCAAGAAGGTTCTGGGTTTGAACCCAGCGGCTGGCAAGGGCCTTTCTGTGCGGAGTTCGCATGTTCTCCCTGTGTCTGCGTGGGTTTCCTCCGGGTGCTCCGGTTTCCCCCAAAGACACGCAGTTAGGTTGACGTGGGGCGGCCTTGGGCTGAAGTGCCCTTGAGCAAGGTACCGAACCCCTGGGTGCTCCCTGGGCGCTCTGGTGTGGCTGCCCACTGCTCTGTGTGTGTGTGTGTGTGTGTGTGTGTTCACTGCTTCAGATGGGTTAAATGTTTTTTTTTTTAAACTTTTCATTGATTCATTTGTGATTTAGAAGAATCAGAATCAAAGTTGACTCCAAATCATAGTGAATCGACTTGAGTAGTGTGAACGGGAGATAATCTGAATGATTTTTTTTTCCAGAAAGGAAGCAAATTGAGATAATGAAGCTTTTTTTTAATATTCTCAGCGATGAAAGAAATAGACATGACACAAAAAATAAAAATAAATTAAAATGGGAAAATGGTAAAGATGCATACAATTTCAGTAGATTATACACTCACCGGCCACTTTAATAGGAACTTGTTGTTGATTGTAAGATCCCTGTTCTTGGCTGCAGGAGTGGAGCCCAATGTGTTCTTCTGCTGTTGCATGCTGAGATGCTTTTCTGCTCACCACGGTTGTAAAGAGTGACTATGAGTTCCTTCCTGGCAGCTCGAACCAGTCTGTCCATTTCCCTCTGACCCTCTCTTATCAACAAGGCGTTTGTTTCCACCCGTAGAACTGTCACTCACTCCCTCACTTGATGTTTTTTGTTTTCTGCACCATTCTGTGTAAACTCTAGAGACTGTTGTGTGTGAAAACCCCAGGAGATCAGCAGCTTCTGAAACACTCAAACCAGTCCATCTGGATCAAACCAACACCCATACCACAGTGAAAGAAAGTCACACTGTGAGATCACAATGTTTCCCGTTCTGATGTTTGAACATTGTGAACATTATCTGAAGCTCCTGATTTGTATCTGTGGGATTTGATGCATCGTGCTGCTGTCGAGGGATCGGCTGATTACAGAACTGCAGAAAACAGCAGATGGGTGTATGGTTGTTCCTAATAAAGTGGCCAATGAGTGTATTATACTATAACAGCACAACACAGTGTTTGACTCCTTACACATGACATCATTTTGTTGATTAATGCAGAAAAATGAGATAAACTAATAACATCGCACTTCATGATGAAAATACTCTTTTATTGATTATTAAATATATTGCAAATAAAGTTCACACTGTCTCTGAGGATAAATACAAGTCTTATAAAGAATATGCACACTCTCTCTCTCTCTCTCTCTCACACACACACACACACACACACACACACACACATACAGTACATGTACAAAGAAATCACGTTAGCTTCCTTTCTCTTGATATATTTTTTGTATATTTTTATTTTATATTATGTCCCATTTTGTTTTCTCTTTAAGACTTTGTCCATCTTGTTTCTTGATATTTAAGTCTCTCTCTCTCTCTCTCTCTCTCTTCCTGAGTCTCATTTGTGTATTTAGCGTTGTAGCTTCTTTCCTATCAAGTCCAAGTAAAAAATATTTACGCCACAACAGTAGTTTAAGTGATATTTCCAAACAGATACAAGCATTGAGACAACTTCATAAACAGAAATAGTTACACAAATATAGATAGTTTTAAAGTGAGTGAGTGAATATACGTACTAGTCTTGGATGTGTTGTCATCTGTGTGTGTGTGTAATAATGGAAGACCAGAGTTTAAAGGAAATGTTTGAAGAAAAAAAAGTACACTTGTACAGTAAGAAATGAATGTAGTCGATCAGTCAGGATATGTTTTGTGTCCAAAGTCTATTTAAAATCTATTTCCCTGTCCTGTGGTGTGCAGTTACAGGAAAATAATCAACATCAGGTAACAAGTGCACACACACTGTTACCACCCTAAAGTTCATTATTTTCCTTTTACAACACACCCTGAAGTGTTTTATTCCTCTTCCACTACAGCGTTGTTCCAACAATTCACATTTTTTATTTATTAAAGAATGACATACAGTTTTTTATCCATTTATACTGTAGTTCCTCCTCTGTGATGCTGATGTTGGCTGATATAAGGTCACAGGCTGTTCTAAAGCTCTGACACTGGAGACTCATTCCATAAATGTTAAATAAACATTTCTTGACAAAAACATAGTGTGTACAAATCCCTGTGTGCTGTTACTGCAGAAACAATAACGTATTAGAATGAGTGCATTGATGTAAACCTGTCAGAGCTGCTATTAGAGGAACTTAATCCTATACATGACACCTTCTGACCAATCAGAATCCAGAATTCAACAGCGCTGTGGTGTAGTTTGGGTGAGACAGATTTACAGTTGCAGTGAGAGGTTTACATACAAGGACATGAACACCATCATGGATATGAAGAGTTTTAATATTATTATTGGGATTTCAGTGATCTCTCCGGACTGTTCTTTTTCTGGGGCAGAATGATTACAACAAAAATCTTTAATAGAAACACAAAACAAGAACTTGGTGCACACGTTTTAAATTATTTTGGGTTTTCTGAAATCAACACAGGGTCAAAATCATACACTACCGTTCAAAAGTTTGGGGTCGCCCAGACAATTTTGTGTTTTCCATGAAAAGTCACACTTTTATTTACCACCATAAGTTGTAAAATGAATAGAAAATATAGTCAAGACATTTTTCTGGCCATTTTGAGCATTTAATCGACCCCACAAATGTGATGCTCCAGAAACTCAATCTGCTCAAAGGAAGGTCAGTTTTATAGCTTCTCTAAAGAGCTAAACTGTTTTCAGCTGTGCTAACATGATTGTACAAGGGTTTTCTAATCATCCATTAGCCTTCTGAGGCAATGAGCAAACACATTGTACCATTAGAACACTGGAGTGAGAGTTGCTGGAAATGGGCCTCTATACACCTATGGAGATATTGCACCAAAAACCAGACATTTGCAGCTAGAATAGTCATTTACCACATTAGCAATGTATAGAGTGGATTTCTGATTAGTTTAAAGTGATCTTCATTGAAAAGAACAGTGCTTTTCTTTCAAAAATAAGGACATTTCAAAGTGACCCCAAACTTTTGAACGGTAGTGTACATACCGCCACTTAATATTAGATTTAAGGCCCAGTACCACAATACCAATACCTATAACTACAACTATAAACAAATTGGTCCCCTGCAGTTTATGTGGTCGGTGCTCACACCAGACTGATAACGATCGCTATAGCCCAGGCCTGGGTTTATCTGTATCAGTGAGATTGCTTCTGGAGCCATTTTTCCAGACCTGGACCTGATCCGATAAAACACCTGACCAATCAGGTAATTGTTTACATGTGACGTTGTCTGAGCACGTGCTATTTTTCCCCGGGCATGTTTATACATCCTTGTTGCATCATGAAGTCATAGAATACGGATTCACGGAAAATAAATAATAATAATAATAACAATAAGTTACATTTATATAGCGCCTTTCTCAAACTCAAGGTCGCTTTACATAGGTCAGAGAAAACACACACACAAAACAAAGAGTTGCTAAAGAGTGGTGAGTTTATGCACTGTTGGAGAAATGTTCATGAAACAGAAAGGTTTTGAGATGAGATTTGAAGAAAGGAAGGAAGAGAAGAGCAGTCACAGAGGGGTTGAGGGAGGGTCTTCCAGAGCTTGGGGGCCGTGGCACTGAAGGACCTGCCACCCAGGGTAGAGAGTCTAGTGCGAGGAACAGCAAGGAGCTTATAGCTAGAGGATCTGAGAGAGCGGGGTGGAGTATAAGGGGTCAGGAGATCACAGATGTAAAAAGGAGCAAGGTTATGGAGAGCTTAGAAGGTGAGTAGTAAAAAATATAATACAAAGCACAGATCTTTTATTCACAGATATGTGATTATTTTCTGTGAAATATCAACAGTAAATTAATAAAGTAAACATATAAATGCAGGTAAGATATTTTAATTATGAACTTCGGCAGTCCAAACATTTAATTGCTTAGGCTTCTTAATTTTTTATCCGTGATGCATCATCCATACGAAATCGGTAACGAATCTGTAATATACTGAAATGTCCATGACCAATCTGTAAATTATTAGCATCCGTGATGCATCCGGATTAAAATCCATAACCACTCCGTATTTTGTCTCGTCTCGTCTCATCTTCTGCCGCTTATCCGGGACCGGGTCGCGGAGGCAGCAGTCTGAGCATGGAAGCCCAAACTTCCCTTTCCCCAGACACCTCGGCCAGCTCCTTGGGAAGAACACCGAGGAGTTCCCAGGCCAGCCGAGAGACATAGTCCCTCCAGTGTGTCCTGGGTCTTCCCCAGGGCCTCCTCCCGGGGGGACATGCCTGGAACACCTCCCCAGGGAGGCGTCCAGGAAGCATCCGAAAGAGATGCCCGAGCCACCTCAGCTGATTCCTCTTGATGTGGAGGAGCAGCGGCTCTACTCCGAGCTCCTCCTGAGTGACTGTGCTTCTCACCCTATCTCTAAGGGAGCGCCCAGCCAGCCTGCGAAGGAAACTAATTTCGGCCGCTTGTATCCGCGATCTTGTTCTTTCGGTCATTACCCAAAGCTCATGACCATAGGTGAGAGTCGGAACGTAGATCGACCAGTAAATCGAGAGCTTCGCCTTTTGGCTCAGCTCCTTCTTCACCACGACAGACCGGTAAAGCGACCGCATCACTGCGGAGGCTGCAACAATCCGCCTGTCGATCTCACGCTCTAGCCTTCCCTCACTCGTGAACAAGATCCAGAGATACTTAAACTCCTCCACTTGAGGCAGGACTTCTCCGTATTTTGTATCCTTTGTTATTATATTTCCATAATCCATGACCTGTCTGTATTTTATCACCCACCGGAGTGTGTGCATGGGTTGTTTTGGAGTCCAAGCTGTACAGTACGACCCGGAATAATGTGCTACTACTCAGAAAAAACTTCCATGACTATTCCTAAGTTGCATGCGTTTATTTCCCTGAGTGTCAGGACCAAGCGATATTATAGTTGTGGTGTTTCTGCTCCAGACTGGAACTAAATTCAGGCAGAGGGAGAGTCAGAGTTGGAGTTATGGGTATTGTTAAAGTTATCACTGTTGTGGGACCGGGCCCTAAATGTCCCTTAACAAGTTTCATCTTCACCAGATGCCTTTGTTGGCCATCAACAAGCTTCTGGCAGAATTCTGGTTGGATATTTGCCCCCTCTTTTTGGTAGAATTGGTAGAATTCAATTAATTTTGCATGTTTCCTGGAACAGACCTGACTTTTAAACACAGTCCACATATTTTCAATAGGGTTGAGGTCAGGACTTGTTTTAAGCATAATGGTATCCTGCTTTATCCTCCACAACCAGCTTTGATGTGTGTTTGGGGTCATTGTGCTGTTGGAACACACAATTATACCCAAGTTTCTGATGGTTTGAGGTTCTGCAGAAGAATTCTGAGGTTCTTCATTATTCCATCCACTTTGTTTAACCATGAGTAATAGCTGTGTAACAGTTGGTACAGTATTCTTGGGGTTCAAGGTCTCACCTTGACTCCTCCAAACATCCCTCTGGCCATTGTGGCCAAACAACTCAATATTTGTCTTATCTGAACATAAACCTTTCCTCCAGAAGACTTTTTCTTTGCCCATATGATCAACTGCAAACTTTTGTCAAGCTTGAAGGTGTGAATTTTGTAGCAAAGGCTTCTTTCTTGGACGGCAGCCTCTCAGTCCATGGTGATGTAAAACTCACTTGACTGTAGACCATGATCCAGCAGCTTCCAGTTCATGGCAGGCCTGTGACTTGGTGGTTCCTGGGTCATTCCTGACCATCAGAACCAATTTCCTCTCAGCTGAGCAGGACAGTTTGCATCTTTTTCCAGCAAAGTGGTTTGGCAAAGTGGCTCCACCTCCTGATAACTTGTTCTTATGTGCAATTGTTTGAACTGATGATGAACTCTGCATCTGCACTTGTTTAGAAATGGCTCCAAGAGATATTCCTGAGTGTGTAAATCAATGATCCTCTTTCTCAGATCTGCACTAAGTTCCTGGGACTTTCCCATTGTACCATGCAATGGTCAATCCGAATTCTTTTGATGTTGTGAATAGAGAAGTCACGTACCAGCTGCAGTCATTCATTATCATTAACTTGAACTTAACAGGTCTTGGTCTTGGCAAGCTAAGACATTTTGGACTTTCAGCACCACTGAATTAATAATCTAAGTGGGTGTAGGGACATTTTGATCCTGTGTTGATTTCAGAAAACCCAAAATGAATTAAAATGTGTGCACCAAATTCTTTTTTTCTATTAAAGATGTATGTTGGACAATCATTCTGAAACAGAAAAATAACAGTTCACAGAAATCATTGAAAGCTCAGTATTACCATGACGTAAACATAAGCTTCAGATTGTTTATGTATTTTAGCTACAGACAATATTATAGAAAAAAATTAAAGAAGCAAACATGACGCTGATCAACTGTGTGTGTATATATATATATATATATATATATATATATATATATATATATATATATATATATATATATATATATGAGTGATTCCACACTTATGGGTACTGAAATGGGGACATGAACTTATTCACCTAAAACCATTTCTTTTTTTACCATCAGGTCACAAAACATGTAATCTTTAATGAATGATATGTTAAAAGATAACTTTAATTTTCTGAGATGTAATAAAAACATATTTATATGCCAAAGTCAAGCCTATGAGTTCCAAAATGATGTCTGTTACATTACTTCTGTTACGATTGTCCATCTCGCGTCTGTTACAAATTAATTACAATCTAGCTATATACCATGTTAATCTTATTGAAAGAATGTGTATGTTTATTCTACTACACATGTTTATTAATTATATTTGCTAAAACATCACCTTCCTATGTTTCAAAAAGTAATTCTACATTGTTAAAATTGAGAATATATATGTCCACAACACTTCTGTTACGTTCTGACTTTGGCATATAAATATGTTTTTATTACATCTCAGAAAATTAAAGTTATCTTTTAACATATCATTCATTAAAGATTACATGTTTTGTGACCTGATGGTAAAAAAAAGAAATGGTTTTAGGTGAATAAGTTCATGTCCCCATTTCAGTACCCATAAGCGTGGAATCACTCATATAGGTGTGAATGTGAGTGTGAATGGTTGTCTGTGTCTATGTGTCAGCCCTGTGATGACCTGGCGACTTGTCCAGGGTGTACCCCGCCTTTCGCCCGTAGTCAGCTGGGATAGGCTCCAGCTTGCCTGCGACCCTGTAGAACAGGATAAAGCGGCTACAGATAATGAGATGAGATGAGATGAACTGTGTAACTTTAATTTACCTGCAAACTGTTCCTTTAAAGAAGGTTTGTGATGATTGTGTAAGTCCTGTAACATCGTCTTGTTCTTGTTTCAGTTCAGTTTGTTTCTCTGTAGACATTTTTCAGTTTCTTTCTTTTCACTCCATCCAAGTTTCTCACATAGAGCTGGACAAAGGAGTTTCTCCTCTCTCTCTCTCTCTCTCTCTCTCTCTCATGTCAGGTCTGTTTCCATCCACATGTTTCACAAAAATGTATTTAGCAAAAAAAACAAGAATCATTGTGATTCCATTAAACACTGTCCTGCGTAATGATAAAGAGAGTTTGACTGTTAATAACATGTACACAGTGGTAATCTAACTCCAAATAAAGTTATCCAAAACATTTGCATACTGTATTTAGTTTAGCACTGGACATACTGTATTACTGAAATGATATAGAGCTGCCATGTTTTGTTCTCCTCTCCTGTTTTCGAGACACGCTCACAACAGCATTGTTAATCCCATCATTTCACCAGCGTCATTTATAAATCTGCTTTTTATCCCCTGTACAAGACAAACTGTCCACCACAGCCACATATAAATACTGTTTTGTTGTGGGGGGTTTTCTTTTCATTATTCACATTTCTGATTAGATTTAAATCTCATCCAAGGTTCATCAGTGGTAGAAGTGGGCTCTTATGGCCTCCAGGCCACCAGGGGGCGCCATGATTTTTAAAATACACAATAAAAGTATACTCTCTTTCTGAAAAAAGGCTTATGTGTCTGGCAGTCACAGGGCGGCCTCTTGTGTTGGAAAAGAATATAAACTGCAATTTCTATCATTAAATGAGGTCACTGATGTCACTAATGCTAAAAGAGTACGAAGAAATGGTGATCATGAAGTGTTTAAACTATCTGGGCCACCCATGAAAAATGAAAAAAATGAGCACAAATGAATCCAAAACACCAGTAAGAAATGAACGCTAATTGTCTATTTGTCCACCTTCTAGCTAGCTTGTATCTAGACTTGTATCTTTTCCCTTATCCAAGATGAAAATTAAGTTTATTCTTCCATTTAACATAATACTTTTAGAGCATGTGGGGACCCCTGAGGAAGTTCTCAATTAGAGCCTCTAAATGTTCAGAATCGGCTTGCTTATGTCACTGGTAGTTTGTTGCTTGTGGGCGTGGCCTGTTTAACATTGAGCCAAAATATACAGCCTTTAAAACATTTTTTAAATGTATTGAAGCTTCTTTTTTGAATTAGGATTAGCAAAGCATGCTAACCGTACTAGGTGCACACACTCAGCAAACACACGAGCAATCTCTGCTACATCCTTCCAAGATTTTTTCTTCGTAAATGCTCAATACACATTTAATGACAAAGTAAGAAACCACGGGTCTACGTTTTGTTGCGGTATGAGGAACTAAAGAACTGCAGTGTCGGACCATACGGTCCCTAGGATGAGACTGTTCTGAGGAATCATTTCAGCTGGTTGTTTGGATTTGGTCATTTAGTGCTTCATACCTAATTTGCAAAGAATTGAGAAAATCTCAAAAGAAATGTCACTGGCTGTAGTTTTGTCACGTGCTAGTGTGAAACGTAGGGTTAGAAATAGAATTACAGCAAGTGGATGGAAAGCCTGCTCTCTTTCTCTCTCTCTCTCTCTCTCTCTCTCTCTCACTCTCTCACTCTGTTCTTTCAGACTTGGGTGACGAGTGGTTCTCCTTGGTACACGATCCCTGTTCTCTGTTCTCCAGCACACAATCCAGCGAGTAGAGTCCCATTGAGCGGCGCGCAAATCCCTCTGTAGTTCACACCTCCTTCCAAGGGCGCATAGTCGGGCTCGTCATCGCTGTCTCCTTCCTCATCATCACTGTCCTCCTTCTCTTTCTTCCACAGCGACGTGTTAACGTGTGTGTATTCCTGATCGTCCTCACACTCCATTTCACGGTGGTAGAAGTAGCTAAAGTTGGACACAATGACAGGAACAGGGAGAGAGATGGTCAGGACACCAGCAATGGCGCACATGGAGCCCACCAACTTGCCCCCCACTGTCACCGGGTACATGTCGCCGTAGCCGACCGTCGTCATGGATACGACGGCCCACCAGAAGGCCTCGGGGATGCTGGTGAAGGACGAGCTGGGGCTGTCGACCTCTGCGAAGTAGACAGCACTGGAGAAGAGCACCACACCGATGAAGAGGAAGAAGATGAGCAGCGCCAGCTCCCTCAGGCTCGCCTTTAGCGTCTGGCCCAGGATCTGCAGGCCTTTCGAGTGGCGCGACAGCTTGAAGATCCGGAAGACACGCACGAGACGGATGACACGGATGATTGCCAGGGACATTGCCGGCGTGCCACCTTTGGACCGAGCAAGCTCTGTGCCCAGAGTGACGAAATACGGGATAATGGCAAAGAAGTCAATGATGTTCATCATATCTTTGAAGAAGGACATTTTGCTTGGTGAGCAGGCGAAGCGCATCAGCAGCTCAAAAGAGAACCAGCAGATACACATCGACTCCACGATGAAAAAGGGATCCTGGAACGGAGAGAGGTGGGGCGCCACTGCTGTGCTGTTTGGGTTTGAGTGGTGCAGTGCTTGCTAAAGACAGAAAAAGAGAGAGAGAGAGAGAGAGAGAGAGAGAGAGAGAGAGAGAGAGATATGCAGTGAATAGAACAATTAACAAAGTACAATATCTTAGCAAAACATGTTTACAGGCCAGGGTGAGGTGAAGAACGAACAGATGAAAGGGTGGAAAAATGTGGAAGAGATGGTGCAGTGGTGCTGGGGATGAAAGGATAAGGAGGAAGATGAGAACTGTTAAAAGAAAGAAAGAAAGAAAGAAAGAAACAAACAAACAAACAAAGGAAGGAATGAGCATTAAAAAAAAGAAAGAAAGAAAGAAAGAAAGAAAGAAAGAAAGAAAGAAAGAAAGAAAGAAAGATGTCTCAGTGAGTTGATTATTTTCCTATAACTGCACGTCCTGCCATGTTGTATTCCTCTTACAGTACAGCGCTTTACCAACATTTTTTATCTTTCATTCCTGAAAGATTGATGTGTCTTACTTTTTATCCACTTATTGTTACACTGAATGTTCTGGAACGTCAGTGAAAGGAGTTGGTTCCTGTTCTCACTTCCGTTATCGCAGCTATAAACAGTCGCTTCCTCACCAGCCGCTCTCATGGTGGGAAAAATGACAGCGGAAATTATTTCTTTATTAAGGGTAGCAGGAATAACCTGTGTGTGTGTGTGTGTGTGTGTGTGTGTGTGTGTGTGTGTGTGTGTGTGTGTGTGTTGGAGGGCAGGACATGGTGGCCAGTTAAGCCTGAAATTATTTGAGACTTGTCGTTAAACTCAATACATGATGATTGAGGGCAGCAAACTTGAAGAGGGAAGAGATGGGACTGGGGCGACTGTGCATGTGTCTGAGAAAGAGAGAAAGAGAGAGAAGTAGTTGACTGTATCAATTTAGTTTCCGAACTGCTGTGCCAAATATCGATGAACAGAGAGAGAGAGAGAGAGAGAATGTTGGAGCGAGTGTGTTCTCTGGTTACATCTGAGGGATCTAAGGTTGCTAAATATAGAGCAAGGAAAACCCTCAAAGCACGTCAACACAGACATGAGAACCTGTGTTCACAAACTCTCTCTCTCTCTCTCTCTCTCTCTCTCTGGAACAGGTAGAGCTTTAAATACACTCTTTCACATGCATCAGTGCTGATTTTGGTGGGAACAGTGCCTTCACTACACAAGACATAGAGCAGGGATGCCAAAACACACACACACACACACACACACACACACACACACACACACACACACACACACACACACCTTGCCAGGGTATCAAATGAGCCACCGAACTGTTTGAGATTTGAGAAAGCTGTGATGTTAGATGTGCAGAATGTGAACACACACACACACACACACACACACACACACACACACACACACACACACACACACACACACACACACTTCAAAAGCACTAAAGGCTGTGCATGGATATGCATTACCATATATACTCCAATCATCCATAACATTAAAATCACTGACAGATGAAGTGAAGTGTCGAGGGGTGGAGTTTATTCAGCAGCAAGAAAGAGAACAGTCAGTTCTTGAGGTTGATGTGTTGGAAGCAGCAAAAATGGGCGAGTGTAAGGATCTGAGCGACTTTGACAAGGGCCAAATTGTGATGGCAAGATGACTGGGTCTGAGAATCTCCAAAATGGCACATCCTATGGGGTGTTCCCGGTATATAGTGGTTAGTACCTACCAAAAGTGGTCCAAGGATCCAAAGGACAACCGGTAAACTGGCGACAGGGTCATGGGTGTTGAAGGCTCATTGATTTGCATGGAGCACGAAGGTTAGCCCATGTGGTCCAATCCCACAGAAGAGCTACTGTATCACAAACTGCTGAAAAAGGTAATACTGACACCTTTCTGTTTTCGCCAGCATTAACTTTTTCAGCAGATTGTGCTACAGTAGCTCTTCTGTGGGATTGGACCATATGGGCCCCATGTGAATCAATGACCCTGTTGCCAGTGCACCGGTTGTCCTTTGGATCCTCAGACCACTTTTGGCAGGTACTTATATAAAAGTCTGTCATTGCCCACGTTTCACGAAAATCGCTTCTTCTCTCTCAGGTCTTCACTGATTTTTATTCTTTTTGGCAGGAAGGTAGGTCTGCCTGGGGTGCATATGGCTTCTACCCAAATTTGCATAATTGCAATTAATAATGAAGATATGGAGTAATTAATCAGTCCCTAATGAGCAGTTTCCACACAAATAGCTTCTTCTCCCTCAATTCTTCACTGATTTTGATTCTTTCTGGCATGAAGGTAGAGGTACCTAGGGTGCATATACACTGGTGCTTGAAAGTTTGTGAACCCTTTAGAATTTTCTGTATTTCTGCATAAATATGACCCAAAACATCTTCAGATTGTCACACAAGTCCTAAAAGTCGATAAAGAGAACCCAGGTAAACAAATGAGACAAAAATATTATACTTGGTCATTTATTTATTGAGGAAAATGATCCAATATTACATATCTGTGAGTGGCAAAAGTATGTGAACCTTTGCTTTCAGTATCTGGTGTGACCCCCTTGTGCAGCAATAACTGCAACTAAACGTTTGCGGTAACTGTTGATCAGTCCTGCACACCGGCTTGGAGGAATTTTAGCCCGTTCCTCCGTACAGAACAGCTTCAACTCTGGGATGTTGGTGGGTTTCCTCACATGAACTGCTCGCTTCAGGTCCTTCCACAACATTTCGATTGGATTAAGATCAGGACTTTGACTTGGCCATTCCAAAACATTAACTTTATTCTTCTTCAACCATTCTTTGGTAGAACGACTTGTGTGCTTAGGGTCGTTGTCTTGCTGCATGACCCACCTTCTCTTGAGAATCAGTTCATGGACAGATGTCCTGACATTTTCCTTTAGAATTCGCTGGTATAATTCAGAATTCATTGTTCCATCAATGATAGCAAGCCGTCTTGGCCCAGATGCAGCAAAACAGGCCCAAACCATGATACTACCACCACCATGTTTCACAGATGGGATAAGGTTCTTATGCTGGAAGGCAGTGTTTTCCTTTCTCCAAATATAACACTTCTCATTTAAACCAAAAAGTCCTATTTTGGTCTTGTCCGTCCACAAAACATTTTTCCAATAGCCTTCTGGCTTGGACATGTGATCTTTAGCAAACTGCAGATGAGCAGCAATGTTCTTTTTGGAGAGCAGTGGCTTTCTCCTTGCAACCCTGCCATGCACACCATTGTTGTTCAGTGTTCTCCTGATGGTGGACTCATGAACATTAACATTAGCCAATGTGAGAGAGGCCTTCAGTTGCTTAAAAGTTACCCTGGGGTCCTTTGTGATCTCACCGACTATTACACGCCTTGCTCTTGGAGTGATCTTTGTTGGTCGACCACTCCTGGGGAGGGTAACAATGGTCTTGAATTTCCTCCATTTGTACACAATTTGTCTGACTGTGGATTGGTGGAGTCCAAACTCTTTAGAGATGGTTTTGTAACCTTTTCCAGCCTGATGAGCATCAACAACGCTTTTTCTGAGGTCTTCAGAAATCTCCTTTGTTCATGCCATGATATACTTCCACAAACATGTGTTGTGAAGATCAGACTTTGATAGATCCCTGTTCTTTAAATAAAACAGGGTGCCCACTCACACCTGATTGTCATCCCATTGATTGAAAACAACTGACTCTAATTTTACCTTCAAATTAACTGCTAATCCTAAAGGTTCACATACTTTTGCCACTCACAGATATGTAATATTGGATCATTTTCCTCAATAAATAAATGACCAAGTATAATATTTTTGTCTCATTTGTTTAACTGGGTTCTCTTTATCTACTTTTAGCACCTGTGTGAAAATCTGATGATGTTTTAGATCATATTTATACAGAAATATAGAAAATTCCTAAGGGTTCACAAACTTTCAAGCACCACTGTAACTTCTACCCAGATTTGCTTAATTACAATTATTAATGAAGTTTTGGACCAATTAAGCCTTAATGAGCAGTTCAACAAAAAAATTCCTTCTAGGTCAATTTCTTGCCATTTTGGATTCTTTCTGGTAAATAGGTCAGTATTCCTCGGGTGGATATCGCTTCTATATATGGTTTGAATATAGTGTATCGAGCTTGTAACATTTCTTGCGCAAGGTGTCCCACTTTAGATCGTTCCTTCTGGACTAGACAAGGCCGGAGTGAGCTACGCTCTCATTGACGGTGTTGTTGTGATAATTACCACTAGGACCATTCACGCAGTAATATATTTGCAATTTATGAGACTCCTGGTGTGAGTGTGATGGTTGTTCATCTCTGTGTAGCTCTGTGATAGATTGATGACCTGCCCAGGGTGAACCCAACGAGAGCTGGGATTGACTCCAGCTTCCCCATGACCCTGACAGATAAATGGTGTAGATGATGGATGGATGGATCGATGGACTCCTGTGAGCTTAATATCAGTGCAGTTTTATATTGCATTTTTAAAAAAACATACATCTTTTTTTCAACGCAAGGAGACTTCTGAACAGAAAATCACAGATATATTTGTCCAGAATGAACTTATCAGATGAATGAGTTGGGAGAAAAACAGTACCCATCCATTATCTGTAGCTGCTTATCCTGTCCTACAGGGTCGCAGGCGAGCTGGATCCTATCCCAGCTGACTACGGGCAAAAGGCGGGGTACACCCTGGACAAGTCGCCAGGTCATCACAGGGCTGACACATAGACACAGACAACCATTCACACTCACATTCACACCTACGCTCAATTTAGAGTCACCAGTTAACCTAACCTGCATGTCTTTGGACTGTGGGGGAAACCGGAGCACCCGGAGGAAACCCACGCGGAGAACATGCAAACTCCGCACAGAAAGGCCCTCGCCGGCCACGGGGCTCGAACCCGGACCTTCTTGCTGTGAGGCGACAGCGCTAACCACTACACCACCGTGCCGCCGAGAAAAACAGTACATTATTTGTAATTCATAATTATTCATTATTCTTATTATTGTACATAATTTCTCAGAGGAGGTTGGAGAAAAACACTGACATGGCTGAAATTAAATTATAGAGTAGCACCTGTAAAAGCGGAATTTCCTCCAGGACTCCATAGACATTGAATCCTGTCCAGGTGCTTTTTCTTCAGAAAAATCTGACAACCTCAGAGATGTGAACTACACACAGATGATTTTAATAATCTGATCAGAAATCCACTGAAGCAGCTGCGTAACCCAACTCTGAATATGCATAACTTTCCCCGTGTTGGTATTTGACATAACTTTGGACTTAAGTTGCCATCTCTGAATACGGCCCTGTGTGTGTGGAATTAAAGAACATCCATGTGTTGAATACTAATGTAATCTCATAATCCTAAACTATGATCAAATTTCATGCTTTGATCTGACTTTAGTTTGTGAAATTTACGCTAACAGTGGGATGTGTTTTTAATTTTATCGTACAGTTCATTAATGTACGGTACTTTGGAGAACAAACCAGATGCAGTGCTGTTGAACTGCAGAAATCTTGACTGCCATGATTTATGGCTACATCAATTCTATTTGGTACACAAGCCCCACCCCTTCCATGGTGCATGATGGGGCTTGGCTGGTTCAGCAAATACAGTTCATCACAAAGGAAAGCTCATACTTCTCTCTCCTCACCTCTCTCATTTCTTTTTCAAGCCTGAATTCAGGCAACGTCTCGAGACAGAAGATGACAATGGACACCACGATGACCATAACGCTGATGATGGCGATGATGCGGGCAGCGCCGGACGACTCGGGGTGCTCAAACAGCATCCACAGCTTCCTCTGGATCTCATTCTGTGGTAAAGGCTTTGGCTCCTCTTTGGGGAAACCCTCATCGTCCTTGAAACGGGTCATGACCTCATCGCCAAGCTCGTAGAAGCGCAGCTCATCCATGAAGATATCCAGAGGTATATTAGCTGGCCGGCGTAAGCGTCCTCCAGACTGGTAGAAGTACAGGATGGCATCGAAGCAGGATCGGTTGCGGTCCAGGAAGAGCTCGTTGCGGAGCGGGTCAAAATAGCGCAGGCGTCGCTGGGGATCACCGAGCAGCGAGTTGGGAAACTGTGCCAACGTGCGCAGCTGTGTCTCATACCTCATCCCTGAGACATTGATGGCCAGACGCTCGCTCAGCGCCCATCCTCCGGACCTCCGTCTCTCTCTCTTACCCTTCTCCTTCTTCCCTCCCTCCTGTTCCTTCTCACCCTTCGCGGTCTTGTTGTGCTGCTCTTTGCTCATCTTGTTGCTCACGTTTTCCACTGTCCCACCACCATCTCCTCCTCCATGGCTGTCCATCTTCACTCCTTTCCCAGCACCTCACAGCGTTGGTCCAGGCTGGATGTTTCTCCCTGCCAGAGTAGAAATGCAATCATGTCACTTGAGCTTGACTCTCCAAGGCCAAAGTGTGTGCCTCATGCCAAACAGGACGACCTCAGAGTATCTGAGCAGATTGTGCAGTGAACTCAAACATGCACTGCAGATATTAAATCTTACTTTACTAACTCTTACGCTTGCCCTTAATTAAGTGCTTACTTTCACTAATACTGGTTGGAAAATATGTACAGTCCAGTCTACATCAGAATTTAAATGTATGCTACATCTGTGAAACGATTCAGAAGTGAAAACTTTCACGATTTGTGATGCAACGTTGCCGTTTCTCAAAATAGAACCAAAGACCCAGCGTGAGTTCAGTTAGCAGTTAATGCTAAGCGTGATTAAAGTGCATTTTTCTTGTGTAAGAGTCACAACAAAAACATTAACACAGTTATACAGTATAATAAAAGTTCTTAAGAGACAAATGAAATAATTTGTTGAATTGAATGAAAATTAGTAAATGGAAACCATTTTAAATTTATTCCAAAAAAAAAAAAAAATCAGGAAATTTATAAATTTGAAGAGCAAAATATATTTCAATAGATGTCAAACCAAAAAAAATGTAAATTAAAATTCTTGACTTAAAGATAAGAACTGAACAAAAATCAGTGAATAGAAAGCACGTTTAAATTTAATAAATGAAAAAATAAGTACAACAGGAAATGTGATTATAGGAGAAAAATACTGAAGTTTCTAAGGTAAATAAAATTCTTACAGTGTAATATAATTAACAGTTATTCTCCAAAATCAAGTCGTACATGAGCTGATAGGCGACGAGGCGCATAGCACCAAGTTGTATATAAGTCATGTACGACGAGATTGAGTGGAATAACTGTTTTATTCTATCCACATTCACTGGATTTTGAGAAACAGAGCATTTTTATTTTTTGCAAATTCGATAAATAAAAACTTTATACAAAACGTTCGACAAAATCATTTCCGCTTAGAATGTAAACAAACCGCCAAAATGACAGGAGCAATTTGTGAAAAATACAAAAATAATAATTCTTGAAAAATAAAAAAGATATGTTCCATCCATCCATTATCCTTAACGGCTTGGACAAGTCGCCAGATCATCGCAGGGCTGACACAAAAGATACGTTCTTACCATCAAATACTTTTATTCCATATTTTGTTGCTTTTTTTTATATTTTGGGGGGTTTTGTTTTCGAGTAGAGTTTTTATTTCGTCCTTGGTTGGTTCAGCAACATGCTCCGCCATTTTGTTTTTCTCTACTCATGGTATATGAGCTGATAGCCTCGTTGTAGAGTAGCCAATCAGAGTGTGCAATTTATATTTATATATAAATTTTCCTCATCTTTCCTCATCATCACAACAGCTACAGCTACTGTGTAATCGCGCAACACAAATGCCACAATTGTTGAGCAACACAAGATAACACACATGGTGATATTGAGTAACTGCTGATGGATAGAATCATTACATCGGAAAAAAAAATCACGAATCCACTTTGGAGACATAATGCGAATTAAATACTCGAGAAAAAAAATTGAAAAGAATCTCAAAACGTAAAGACTATTTATTTATTTATTTATTTATTTATTTATACAGTATGTATAAAAAAATGACCCTGGAAACATATATAATGATAATGATTAATATATGATAATGATATAATTGTTGTGATATTCAGGTTTTTCAAAAGGTAAAGTTTTACATTTAATGCATAAAAGGAGGGAATATCACATCCAATCAGGAATGAGAGAAGATCTGATGATACAGATAATATTTCAGAAAAGTGTGTTATGATGTAATTGTTCACGATGATTTACATTATTTGGCGTATCGTCTGGCAATAATTCGGCCCTAAATGCTTCACATATTCTCACTATATGAAATATATATACATCCATAATTATTCCTAATTAAACATATCATACAATTTGCAAACACACACACACACACACACACACACACACACACACACACACACACACACACTGCCAGCTGTGATCTAACCTGATCCGTAAACACCTTAATCCTCTGAAGAATGTTGATAGAACAGTGTCAAATGTTAGCGCACACACAGGTCACACGCTTACATTTGCAGCTTTATAGATGAAATCCATATTAAAAATATCTACATCTGTTCCCATGAGCAGATGTTTGGTTAGAATGAGTTCTCATAGCTGTACTCACGATGATCTGATTAAAAAACTTGAGGAAGAAGTTTGCCTCCAGATGGTGTGCTGGTACTGTATCACTGTATTTCCTGTAGATGTGGACTAAATCATGTTCGGGACGCGCTCTGTTTTCTTGACTACGTCCACAACACCATGAGACGTGTCCCTGCACCTCCGTGTCCATCAGTCTGTGACTGTTCTCCAGGGGGCGTCCTGTTCAGTCCTGTTTCCCTCCTTCAACTCAGTGGGACGCTCAGAAGCTGTTTGGTGGACGTCACCTCTCATGTCTCTTAAGTCTCTCAAGTCTCTCACTGCCTCTTGCACTCGGGAATGCTGTCATGTCGAAATTTAATCCATGTTCCATCACCCCGAGCTCCCCGTAAACGCCAGGCCTAATTTAGAAGGTCACACTCAGTTTTTCTCTTCCTGCTGGGTCTTCCTTCTGCCCTCGCTACTTCTTATTCTTTATTCTTATTCTATCTGCACCTATCCAAGACCCAGGACAAAACGGTGCATCTGATATCTGAGAAAACATATTGGATATCGGATCCTAGAAGAATTGCAACTGTATTTGGAAAAGAAATATATTTTTAGAACTGGAAATGTTTACATTTTTACATGTACATTGCTCTATTTTCTCTACTATATTTATACTTTGTTATATTTAGTATATTTACAGTGAAAGTGGTTTTTGTGTGAACGAGTTTAACTTTAAAAAAATTTTTTTAAAGCTTAGTATTTTTTAAAGAATCAGTATCTGATGAGTAATGCTATCAGCTGATAGTCAAGGTTTCAGGATCAGTATCAGGAAAGAAAAAATGCTATTGTGATCACTAGTATTTATTATTCAGTGAACATTATTTTACTAAATAATATTAAATTATTAAATAATATTTAATAATAATAATAGTGTATGCTACACATGATATGATATGAAATGATATGAGGCAACATGTCAATATTCGATGATACCACTGAATATGCGGTGATATGATACAATAGTATACAATATACACTCCCTGGCCACTTCATTAGGAACACCCCTCCATCCACCTGCTGTTTGTTTTCTGCAGTTCTCCAATCAGCCGATCCCTCAACAGCAGCACGATGCATCAAATCCCACAGATACAAATCAGGAGCTTCAGTTAATGTTCACAATGTTCAAACATCAGAACGGGAAAAACTGTGATCTCACAGTGTGACTTTCTGTCACTGTGGTATGGGTGTTGGTTTGATCCAGATGGACTGGTTTGAGTATTTCAGAAGCTGCTGATCTCCTGGGGTTTTCACACACAATAGTCTCTAGAGTTTACACAGAATGGTGCAGAAAACAAAAAAAAACATTGAGTGAGTGAGCGACAGTTCTGGAAAAAAACAAACACCTTGTTGATAAAAGAGGGTCAGAGAGAAATGGACAGATTGGTTCGAGCTTTTTTTTTGCCAGGAAGGATATAGTAACTCATATAATCACTCTTTACAACTGTGGTGAGCAGAAAAGCATCTCAGCATGCAACAGCAGAAGAACACATTGGGTTCCACTCCTGCAGAATCAACAACAAGTTCCTATTAAAGTGGCCAGAGAGTGTAATATGACACGCTTTGAGATATGATATGATATGATATGATATGATATGATATATGATATGATATGATATGATATGATATGATATGATATGAAACTGTGTTAAAATATACAACCCCGATTCCAAAAAAGTTGGGACAAAGTACAAATTATAAATAAAAATGGAATGCAATAATTTACAAATCTCAAAAACTGATATTGTATTCACAATAGAACATAGACAACATATCAAATGTCGAAAGTGAGACATTTTGAAATTTCATGCCAAATATTGGCTCATTTGAAATTTCATGACAGCAACACATCTCAAAAAAGTTGGGACAGGGGCAATAAGAGGCTGGAAAAGTTAAAGGTACAAAAAAGGAACAGCTGGAGGACCAAATTGCAACTCATTAGGTCAATTGGCAATAGGTCATTAACATGACTGGGTATAAAAAGAGCATCTTGGAGTGGCAGCGGCTCTCAGAAGTAAAGATGGGAAGAGGATCACCAATCCCCCTAATTCTGCGCCGACAAATAGTGGAGCAATATCAGAAAGGAGTTCGACAGTGTAAAATTGCAAAGAGTTTGAACATATCATCATCTGCAGTGCATAATATCATCAAAAGATTCAGAGAATCTGGAAGAATCTCTGTGCGTAAGGGTCAAGGCCGGAAAACCATACCGGGTGCCCGTGATCTTCGGGCCCTTAGACGGCACTGCATCACATACAGGCATGCTTCTGTATTGGAAATCACAAAATGGGCTCAGGAATATTTCCAGAGAACATTATCTGTGAACACAATTCACCGTGCCATCCGCCGTTGCCAGCTAAAACTCTATAGTTCAAAGAAGAAGCCGTCTCTAAACATGATCCAGAAGCGCAGACGTCTTCTCTGGGCCAAGGCTCATTTAAAATGGACTGTGGCAAAGTGGAAAACTGTTCTGTGGACAGACGAATCAAAATTTGAAGTTCTTTATGGAAATCAGGGACGCCGTGTCATTCGGACTAAAGAGGAGAAGGACGACTCGAGTTGTTATCGGCTCTCAGTTCAGAAGCCTGCATCTCTGATGCTATGGGGTTGCATTAGTGCGTGTGGCATGGGCAGCTTACACATCTGGAAAGACACCATCAATGCTGAAAGGTATATCCACCCTTACAGAAAAACCACATGAACTTCACATGTGATTAATCACATGTGAAATATGTGGAAAATGTGTTTTGCACATGGGAAACATGTTATTTGCACATGGGAAACGTGGTTTTGGCCCAATTTTATGTGAATCACATGTGGGAATGTTTTACACATGTTACAAAATCTGATACCATGTATTCCACATGTGGTAACGTAATCACATGTGAAATACATGGGAAATTCATGTGTTTTTTCTGTAAGGGCAGGTTCTAGAGCAACATATGCTCCCATCCAGATGATGTCTCTTTCAGGGAAGACCTTGCATTTTCCAACATGACAATGCCAAACCACATACTGCATCAATTACAGCATCATGGCTGCATAGAAGAAGGGTCCGGGTACTGAACTGGCCAGCCTGCAGTCCAGATCTTTCACCCATAGAAAACATTTGGCGCATCATAAAACGGAAGATACGACAAAAAAGACCTAAGACAGTTGAGCAACTAGAATCCTACATTAGACAAGAATGGGTTAACATTCCTATCCCTAAACTTAAGCAACTTGTCTCCTCAGTCCCCAGACGTTTACAGACTGTTGTAAAGAGAAAAGGGGATGTCTCACAGTGGGAAACATGGCCTTGTCCCAACTTTGAGATTTGTTGTTGTCATGAAATTTAAAATCACCTAATTTTTCTCTTTGAATGATACATTTTCTCAGTTTAAGCATTTGATATGTCATCTATGTTCTATTCTGAATAAAATATGGAATTTTGAAACTTCCACATCATTCCATTCCGTTTTTATTAACAATTTGTACTTTGTCCCAACTTTTTTGGAATCGGGGTTGTATGATATGACATGACACACTGTGATACAATACAGTACACAGTTTATTACCCACTGATCAATATTTTTTATTTGTGTCATCGGACACAGCAGAAAACATGTCCAAACATCTGGGCTACCTCTGCTCTTTGTGGTGGTAAGAGGTGGTCTCCACAGTGGACCAGGGTGGAAGGGTGGGTTGAGCCACACATTTGATATTCACCTCTGATCCAAGCTCCTCCCTCTCAGAAACCACCATGGTTTAAGGAGTTTGAGGTGGTATTTTATATATCCATACATGCTGTATATTTCTATTCACCTGACCTTGTAGCCGACACGCTGTATGAGCATGTGAAGTGTGAAGGTCCTTCCTTCCAATGTTCATGGACGATATCCAAGATACTCCCACACCTGCGGCCGTATACTATTATAATTTAAATGGAAAAAAACTCATAGAAGCTTGTGGGGCCTCTTGTACTGCGAATAACTCTGATTTCCATTTGCAAACCGGTTCTTAACCACACCCCTGCTGTCCAACAGATTTTGTTCAGGTAATTTCAATAGAATAACCCATAAAAGTCAGGTTCAGCAGATGTATAGCACAAGTCTGAAGACTGAGAATGTTGAATTAATACTGTAAATAGCATGTTTTCAGCTCTGAATTTGAACCAGCTCCTTTTTCCATTTGAGTATTGGCCAACACCTGATACTGAACTCATACTGAAATCCTCAGTAATCTCTGTAATTAGGTCATAAGGTGAAATGGAACAGTGGTGGATGACCCCAACTTGCTAAGAAGTCTAGATATGCAAAGAAAATAAATTTCACCATACTGTAATGTATCAAAGTCAAAGTCCCTCCTGTGCTATGACACGGTCTTCCCAGACAGCCTCCAGTCTCAGTATTAACCAGCCCCTTAAGGCACACTGGGCGGCACCAATCTCCATTTCTATAGCCTTTGGCCTCTCGCCTGTTACATAACTAGGGTTACAGTAGGGGGCTGGTCCTCTGGTAACCACAAGAGGTTGACCCCCTACTCGCAGCTCTATTGCAGCTTTGTCAGATAGTAATAGGTACTATTTTTATGATGGTCTTTGGTATGACCTGAACTCATGATCTCCTGGTCAAAAGGCAGGCATGCTAACTCATGGTACTCTAGTGTCCATCCATCCATCCATTTTCTTCCGCTTATCCGAAGTCGGGTGGCATTGGCAGCAGGCTAAGCAGGGCGTCCTTCTCCCCAGCAACACTTTCCAGTTCCTCCTGGGGGATTGCAAGGCGCTCCCAGGCTAGATGAGATATATAATTTCTCCATTGTGTTCTGGGTCTACCCCGAGGTCTTCTCCCAGTTGGACATGCCTGGAAAATCTCCAAAGGAAGGCATCCAGGAGGCATCCTAATCAGATGCCTGAACCACCTCAGCTGATTTCTTTCGACATGAAGGAGCAGCGGCTCTACTCCAAGATCCCTCTGGATGTCTGAGCTCCTCACCCTATCTCCAAGGGTGAGCCCAGTCACCCTATGAGGAAAGCTCATTTCAGCCATTTGTATCCGTGATCTCATCCTTTTGGTCACTACCCAAAGCTCATGACCATAGGTGAGGGCTGGAATGTAGATCGACAGGTAAATGGAAAGCTTTGCCTTCCGGCTCAGCTCCCTCTTCACCACGATGGTCCAGGTACAATGCCTACATTACTGTTGACGCTGCCCCAATCCATCTGTCCATCTCACACTCCATTTTACCATCACTCGTGAACAAGACCCCAAGATACTTGAACTCCTTCACTCTACTCTAGTGTATACATGACAAATAAAAGCTTATAAAAAGCACCTTATGTACTAGTATAAGTGACTAAAACAAAATTCCTGCTCAAGTCATGACACCATATACAGTCAGACTTAACTTCATTTAAGTGGCACATGAATACTGAATTATGTTTAACTCTTTCAAGTATAAACTACTGTAAAACATCTCGATCTTTAGACTATTTTGTTCTGCATAATTTGTAGCATGCAAATTCAGTTGAACTTTGACATTCGCTTAAATGTAATGGACTTTGGCAGGCAAATGAAGTAAAAATCTTACAACTGAAAAATTATTGCAATATGTAAACATATTCATTAACATTTTAGGTCTGAAATATTACAGAACTTTTTTTTAAACTTCCAAAATATCCAAAATATACAGTATATTTATACAGCATACGTTTATCAAATATAGTAGCAATTATGCAGTCTAGCTCAATATATTCTAAGGACCCAAGTGTTTTACTGGGAAATACGCCACTGGTATTTTTCATCCGAGCTCCATCTGGGACATGGAGAACCAAAACCATGACATAAATCTCTATCTGTCACTCGTGAGGAAATTGATGATAAATTGTGTTTTGATAAATTTGGGGGGCGGCACGGTGGTGTAGTGGTTAGCGCTGTTGCCTCACAGCAAGAAGGTCCTGGGTTCGAGCCCCGGGGCCGGCGAGGGCCTTTCTGTGTGGAGTTTGCATGTTCTCCCCGTGTCCGCGTGGGTTTCCTCCGGGTGCTCCGGTTTCCCCCACAGTCCAAAGACATGCAGGTTAGGTTAACTGGTGACTCTAAATTGAGCGTAGGTGTGAATGTGAGTGTGAATGGTTGTCTATGTGTCAGCCCTGTGATGACCTGGCGACTTGTCCAGGGTGTACCCCGCCTTTCACCCGTAGTCAGCTGGGATAGGCTCCAGCTTGCCTGCGACCCTGTAGAAGGATAAAGCGGCTACAGATAATGAGATGAGATGAGATAAATTTGGGGACTTTTTGTTTGTGAATGTGCCAATATAATAAAAAGAAAATCACATGTTGGCTTGAAGATATGAAATTTATGTTCTCATATTGAAAAACTCACATTTTTCATATGAAATACATTGCAGATCTGAGTGACACATTTTTAAATAATATTGGCTGGCATTGAGTGGTATATCAGATATATTCCATTCAGCTAGTATGATCCTGAACGAGTCAAAGATGAGTAGCTGAATGGAATATATCTGATATACCACAAAAAAAGCTAGCCAATATTATTAGCTCATCCGGCCAACAGGTGATGAGTTTATACCATCATGTGTTGTTCGTCATCCATCCAGCGTTGTCCACATTTCATGAAAATCGCTTCTTCTCTCTCAATTCTTCACCAATTTTTATTCTTTTTGGCAGGAAGGTAGGTCTGCCTGGGGTGCATGTAGCTTCTACCCAAATTTGCATAATTGCAATTAATAATGAAGATATGGAGCAATTAAGCCCTAATGAGCAGTTTCCACACAAATCACTTCTTCTCCCGCAATTCTTCACTGATTTTGATTCTTTCTGGCATGAAGGTAGGGGTACCTAGGGTGCATATAACTTCTACCCAGATTTGCTTAATTACAATTATTAATGAAGTTATGGACTAATTAAGCCTTAATGAGCAGTTCAACAAAAATCGCTTGTTCTCAGTCAATTCCTCACCGTTTTGGATTCTTTCTGGTAAATAGGTCAGTATTCCTAGGGTGGATATCGCTTCTATGTATAGCTTGTATACAGTGTATATAGCTTGCAACATTTATTGCGCAAGGTGGCCCACTTTAGATCATTCCTTCTGGACTAGACGGGGCTGGAGTGAGCCACGCCATCATTGACGCTCTCGTTATTATTATACATACACATTCCTTTCGGGTATCTGTGAAAATACTCAATCATCCAGGTACATAGTAATCCGCGGCTGGCAGAAGAGAGCAACTGGACCTGCTTGAAAAGTCTTGAAGACGTTTCGCCTCTCATCTGAAAGGCATCCTCAGTTCTGTCTGTTTAATAGGGAGTATCAAGTATTTATCCTCTCATGGATCATCATAGAATCTGAATCAGAATGCTGATGGCTGCATTGTAGGTGGCTGATAGATGTCTTAGACACCAACCTCTGTTCAGTGATGGTCGTTCCAGGTTGACAAAAATGAATGATCCTCTCTGGCTAAGATGTCTGCCAGTTTTCTGGAAGTCCTCTCATACTCATACCAGTCGAAGGGATCTCATCCCAAAGTGCGTAGAAACGTAGAGACATCTTAGCCAGAGAGGATCGTTCATTTTTGTCAACCTGGAACGACCATCACTGAACAGAGGTGGGTGTCTAAGACATCTATCAGCCACCTACAATGCAGCCATCAGCATTCTGATTCGGATTCTATGATGATCCATGAGAGGATAAATACTTGATACTCCCTATTAAACAGACAGAACTGAGGATGTCTTTCAGATGAGAGGCGAAACGTCTTCAAGACTTTTCAAGCAGGTCTAGTTGCTCTCTTCTGCCAGCTGCGAATTCCTTTCGGGTGTTCAACACGTCTTTCTCTTTCAAAATTCTCTCAAAATCTTCCGTATTTAACAAAGCAAACCTGGCGGCCATGTTTGTTTACAAATTGTCACAGTCGCTCACTAGCGCGGAAGTTTTACATCAAGTTTATTTATTTATTTTTTATAGCGGTTTTAACAATAGACATTGTCGCAAAGCAGCTTTACAGAATTTAAATGACTTTAAACATGAGCTAATTTTATCCCTAATCTATCCCCAATGAAGCTTGTGGTGACGGTGGCAAGGAAAAACTCCCTCAGACGACACGAGGAAGAAACCTTGAGAGGAACCAGACTCAAGAGGGAACCCATCCTCATCTGGGTGATAACAGACAATGTGATTATACAACCCCGATTCCAAAAAAGTTGGGACAAAGTACAAATTGTAAATAAAAACGGAATGCAATAATTTACAAATCTCAAAAACTGATATTGTATTCACAATAGAACATAGGCAACATATCAAATGTCGAAAGTGAGACATTTTGAAATTTCATGCCAAATATTGGCTCATTTGAAATTTCATGACAGCAACACATCTCAAAAAAGTTGGGACAGGGGCAATAAGAGGCTGGAAAAGTTAAAGGTACAAAAAAGGAACAGCTGGAGGACCAAATTGCAACTCATTAGGTCAATTGGCAATAGGTCATTAACATGACTGGGGACAAAAAGAGCATCTTGGAGTGGCAGCGGCTCTCAGAAGTAAAGATGGGAAGAGGATCACCAATCCCCCTAATTCTGCGCTGACAAATAGTGGAGCAATATCAGAAAGGAGTTCGACAGTGTAAAATTGCAAAGAGTTTGAACATATCATCATCTACAGTGCATAATATCATCAAAAGATTCAGAGAATCTGGAAGAATCTCTGTGCGTAAGGGTCAAGGACGGAAAACCATACTGGGTGCCCGTGATCTTCGGGCCCTTAGACGGCACTGCATCACATACAGGCATGCTTCTGTATTGGAAATCACAAAATGGGCTCAGGAATATTTCCAGAGAACATTATCTGTGAACACAATTCACCGTGCCATCCGCCGTTGCCAGCTAAAACTCTGTAGTTCAAAGAAGAAGCCGTATCTAAACATGATCCAGAAGTGCAGACGTCTTCTCTGGGCCAAGGCTCATTTAAAATGGACTGTGGCAAAGTGGAAAACTGTTCTGTGGTCAGACGAATCAAAATTTGAAGTTCTTTATGGAAATCAGGGACGCCGTGCCATTCGAACTAAAGAGGAGAAGGACGACCCAAGTTGTTATCAGCGCTCAGTTCAGAAGCCTGCATCTCTGATGGTATGGGGTTGCATTAGTGCGTGTGACATGGGCAGCTTACACATCTGGAAAGACACCATCAATGCTGAAAGGTATATCCAGGTTCTAGAGCAACATATGCTCCCATCCAGACGACGTCTCTTTCAGGGAAGACCTTGCATTTTCCAACACGACAATGCTAAACCACATACTGCATCAATTACAGCATCATGGCTGCGTAGAAGAAGGGTCCGGGTACTGAACTGGCCAGCCTGCAGTCCAGATCTTTCACCCATAGAAAACATTTGGCGCGTCATAAAACGGAAGATACGACAAAAAAGACCTAAGACAGTTGAGCAACTAGAATCCTACATTAGACAAGAATGGGTTAACATTCCTATCCCTAAACTTTTACCAACTTGTCTCCTCAGTCCCCAGACGTTTACAGACTGTTGTAAAGAGAAAAGGGGATGTCTCACAGTGGTAAACATGGCCTTGTCCCAACTTTTTTGAGATGTGTTGTTGTCATGAAATTTAAAATCACCTAATTTTTCTCTTTAAATGATACATTTTCTCAGTTTAAACATTTGATATGTCATCTATGTTCTATTCTGAATAAAATATGGAATTTTGAAACTTCCACATCATTGCATTCCATTTTTATTTACAATTTCTACTTTGTCCCAACTTTTTTGGAATTGGGGTTGTAACATTTTTAACAGTTTTAACATGAAGTCAGTTTCGTTGATGTTATAAACTCTTCATTGATGGAAACTTGAGTGCAAAACTGTTCATGGCAACTGCAGTCCTAAAGTTAGCAAGTCAACTGTAGTCCTCAGCCATAAAAGTATTACTGTAAGTGTCCAGAGCGTCCTCCAGGTGTGACTTTCAACTGTCCGTATGGGGCCGTCCTCCACAGGAGCGATGCGATGAGACTCCAACCAGACGAAGGGCATCAGGATGGATCAGGCAGGTCCGGTTACGTCTCCAACGTGTGACCTCATGTTGTCTTGACAACCATGCAATATCATAAACCATATTCAACTGTCATTCTCCATTGGGTAGAGTGATGTAATACACGTAGGATAAATGGCATGCTAACAATATTGCATGCATCAAACCAAATGAATGAAACCCGCTAGAAGGGAATAGAACATGTTTTTATTCCATTGAAAAAGTGTCCTGTATGTATAATAATTCCCAATATTTCACTCCGATGACGTCATTCCCAGTGTTTTCCCGCTGACTAGATGCACGTTATCAAAATGGTGAACCGGTTCAAAATTAAAATCCTTTTGATTAACTTGTGTATTTTTTTGTCGATGTGTCCACCACTTGTGTTGTGAAGATATAAAGTTTATCTTCTCATGTTGAAAAATATTTTCACTTGTTCACTTCACTCACTTGTGATATATCCATTCACCATTTGAAGATAAACTTCATATTTTCATGTAACCATGTAGTATCCTCTATATATGTTATGTCTTGTTTAACAATCTAATAATGTGTGTTCTATAGTAGTTTGACCTAATAAAGGTGTGTCTGTGTGTGTGTGTGTGTGTGGGGGGGGGGGGGGGTATTAGACCCGGATAAGACCTTTTTATCTAGAAAGTTTAGACAGAAATGCCTGAGACATGCTGTTAGCCATGTTGGATTGAAAAAAGCAATACTTAATGTATTAAAAATCAGGATAATCTATATAATAAGCGGCAAAGTTTGTTTGTTTGTCTTGAGCTAACATCACCATTTCTCGATGGATTTTCACCAAATTTGGCAAGTAGGTCTGGGGATGACCTGGAATTTTGTAGATATAAACAAAATTAATGTACGGGCCCCAGGGAGGTCCCTGGGGCCACAACATCCACCCACTCCCTCCCTCAATGCCTTTCACATTACATTTATCAACACAAACTCTTGACAGATCTTCACTAAAGTTGGCATGTAGGTAAAGGAGATGGCCACAATTTGGCAGAACTCAGAAATTCCATGTTTGGGCCCCAGGGGGTGGGCCCCTGGGTGGTGGATGCTTGGATTTTTGTTTGTCTTGGGTTAACATCACCATTTTTTGACAGATCTTCACCAAATTAGACATGGAAGTCTGGGGGCAACCCAGAATTTTGCAAAACCCAGGCAACACCAAGTAACCTGCCAGTGATGTATATAACACTGTATTAACCACTGTACCATCACTTCCAGCTTCAGATGAAAACACGACCTCCATTCCCCAAGATCCTTCATGCAGTAACAAACTACCTGCCTTGCCACATTATTAATAGACCCTCCTTAACTCCTCCCCTACTCACCTGTTTACCTTTGACAGCTTCAAATATCCACAGCAAACCTCAGTTCATTGCAAAGTCTTGCCTCTATGGTCATCCAGTGACAAGTCCAAGTATTTAGATCCAATCAATTTTCTAGTTTTGACTTTGTGTTCTTGCATCGCTTACAGGTTTCACCCTTGTCTATCTGATGATCATCTGATCCTGAGCTTGTTTTGTCTTCTTGGATTGTCCCAACATTTGCATCCAAACCCAGTGCGATCCTGGGGTTCGCACCTGTCCTGACGACCACAACATTTGAGTAATTTCGCACACCACACACACTGAATTATATCAGACGTACATTAAATACATTTACTAATTCATCATCAGAAACCACTTTATCCTGGGTGGAGATAAATTCATATTATTCCTGATCATGTATTTTTGCCATCTCTTGATTTCCAAGGTACTTCAAATAAATAAATAAATAAATAACCAACAAAGGCGGGGCGGCACGGTGGTGTAGTGGTTAGCGCTGTCGCCTCACAGCAAGAAGGTCCTGGGTTCGAGCCCCGGGGCCGGCGAGGGCCTTTCTGTGTGGAGTTTGCATGTTCTCCCCGTGTCCGCGTGGGTTTCCTCCGGGTGCTCCAGTTTCCCCCACAGTCCAAAGACATGCAGGTTAGGTTAACTGGTGACTCTAAATTGAGCGTAGGTGTGAATGTGAGTGTGAATGGTTGTCTGTGTCTATGTGTCAGCCCTGTGATGACCTGGCGACTTGTCCAGGGTGTACCCCGCCTTTCGCCCGTAGTCAGCTGGGATAGGCTCCAGCTTGCCTGCGACCCTGTAGAACAGGATAAAGCGGCTAGAGATAATGAGATGAGATGAGACCAACAAAGGCATTATCACTAAAATATCTGTCATTAGCTATAGTCTGTATCAATTTAGCCAGTGTTTTTTATATTTAGCATGCAAGCTAGGCTATAGCATCAGAATTATCATCATGCTAGCTGTCAGAATGAGCTGTAGTTGATGTTTGCCCATATTCCTTAGGTATTTGGAGGAAATTGCATTAATTTAACACGCGTTAACAACATCAGTGTGTGATCTGAGGCACAGACATCTTTTACATGTAATATTAGAGGTCTTTTATGATCTCATCTCATCTCATTATCTGTAGCCGCTTTATCCTGTTCTACAGGGTCGCAGGCAAGCTGGAGCCTATCCCAGCTGACTACGGGCGAAAGGCGGGGTACACCCTGGACAAGTCGCCAGGTCATCACAGGGCTGACACATAGACACAGACAACCACTCACACTCACATTCACACCTACAGTCAATTTAGAGTCACCAGTTAACCTAACCTGCATGTCTTTGGACTGTGGGGAAAACCGGAGCACCCCCAGCAGCATCATTACAGAATAAACAGAGAATAGAAAATAGAGAAAAACTTCTAGATAAATTAAATTAAATTATTTACATATACAAATATAAAAAAAGAATAAGATATGGGGAAAAAGAAAAAAAGCCAGCAGGAGAGGTATTGCACATTATATTGCACATTTATATTGCGCATTGTCCAGTATTGCTTATTGTCAGGCTAGGCTACTGCTCCTTCCCGTCCTCTGTCCTCCTGATACCCCTCCTCCCCCCCAGAGAGGAGTTGTACAGTCTGATGGTGTGAGGGATAAAGGAGTTTTTAAGTCTGTTAGTCCTACACTTGGGAAGGAGCATTCTGTCACTGAACAGGCTCCTCTGGTTGCTGATGACGGTGTGCAGAGGGTGACTGGCATCGTCCATGATGTTCAGTAGTTTGTCCATAGATCTCTTCTCTGCCACCGTCACCAGAGAGTCCAGCTTCATGCCGACCACAGAGCCGGCCTGCCTGATCAGTTTGTCCAGCCTGGATGTGTCCTTCTTGGATGTGCTGTCCCCCCAGCACACCACGGTGTAAAACAGGACACTGGCGACCACGGACTGATAGAACATCCACAGGAGTTTCCTGCAGATGTTAAAAGACCACAGCCTCCTTAGGAAGTACAGCCTGCTCTGTCCCTTCCTGTACAAGTGGTTGGTGTTGCAAGTCCAGTCCAGCTTGCTGTCCAGCCACAGCCTGAGGTACTTGTAGGAATCCACAGCCTCCACCTCGACTCCCTCGATCAGAACTGGTCGTGACCTTGGTCTGGACCTCCCAAAGTCAATGACCAGCTCCTTGGTCTTCGAGGTGTTGAGCTGCAGATGGTTCCTGTTGCACCAAACTGCAAAGTCCCTCACCAGGCTCCTATACTCCTCCTCTCTGTCATCCCTGATACACCCCACGATGGCTGTGCCATCGGTGAACTTCTGAATGTGACACAGCTCCGAGTTGTAGCAGAAGTCCTCAGTATACAGGGTGAAGAGAAGAGGGGCCAGCACTGTGCTCTGGGGTGCTCCGGTGCTGGTAATCACAGTGTCAGATGCGATGTCCTTCAGCCTGATGTACTGCGGCCTGTTGGTGAGGTAGCTGGAGAGCCAGGTGACCAGGCAGGGGTCCACTCGCATCCTGTTCAGTTTGTCCTGAAGCATAAGGGGCTGGATGGTGTTGAAGGCACTCAAGAAGTCCAAGAAGAGGATCCTCACTGTGCCATTTCCCTTATCCAGATGTGGGTGGGCTTGGTGTAGCAGGTAGAGGATGGTGTTTTCCACACCAACACCTACCCAGTACGCAAACTGCAGACAGTCCTGGGCATGTTGCACCTGGGGTCTGAGGAGGCTGAGGAAGAGCCACTCCAATGTCTTCATCAGATGTGAAGTGAGCGCCACCGGTCGGAAGTCGTTCAGCCCGCTGGGCCGGTTCTTCTTGGGAACTGGAATGATGCATGATGTCTTCCAGAGGGTGGGCACTCTCCCCAGCTGCAGGCTGAGGTTGAAGATGTGTTGGAGTGGTTTGCCCAGTTCAGCAGTGCAGGTCTTCAGTAGTCGGGGATGCACCTTGTCCAGGCCTGCTGCTTTCCTGGGGTGAAGCTTCCTCAGTTGGCCTCTGACCTGGTCCGCAGTAATGCATGGAGGAGTCTGTGTTGAGGTGGGGAAGGAGGGGAGGAGGGGACTGCTGTGATGACTGAGGGGAGAAGTGTTGAGGGAAGAAGGGAATAAATAAACTTAGAAATTCTCCCAGAAGTTTAATTCAATAAACAAAGTCTCTGACCCGGGGAAATGATGGACTGAAGCATAACGAGCTCCGCAGCAGCATCTGAGACATAATTTTAATGGAATTAGAGCTTCAAAGTGGACTAAACTGATGGCTTCAGCAACTTCTTTCTCAGGCACCACAGTTCACAGTGTCATACTGTAGGGATGGTGTCATTGCCCCCAGTACGTTTCCATATGATAAATGTGTTTTATATACTCGTTGTTTTTTGCTGACAAATAAATGGGTGTGGTCAGTGAGCTGATTGGCAGTTTTGGATGTGACAGTTGAACATGTATGTGCTTTTGAAAACTCACCTGAAGCCAGGGCTCGAAATTAACTTTTTTTCTTTGTGTCCCCCAGTGGTCCCGAATTCTGTGTTGTATTGTCCCGAATGGAAGCAATAGTGTCCCCATTTTTTTTCCTCTCTGAAATAACCAGTGGTTAATATTATCATATGAAGTTACTATTATATTTGTAACTATACGATTTTGAACCCTTTATATCATTTTTACAATAAGTCACAAGACACAAGCGACACGTCCTATACATCATCTACTTCAAAATTACAGTTATTGCATTTTCAGTTTATTAAACTTTGGCGATCTCACTGTATGAATAGATACCCGTTTATTTAAAGGGGCCAACTAGCTCATTCAGAAAATGTTTCAACTCCCTACATCTGCAGTACACTTTAGCTGAAAATAAGACCCCTTTTATGTTCATTTCATCTACTTATACCTTGAATATCTGTTGGCACTTATAAGGCCAACTTATCATTTTCACCATTACCGTTATCCATTTTTATGAACTTTCCGTTATCCATTTTTATGAACTTTCCGTTATCCATTTTTATGAACTTTCGCTGCCGGGTGCAAACGTTAGCAACATCAGCATAGTGCCAGGGTCCGTGTATCATCCGATCATTCAAATATTCCATTCAATCTGGAAAACGATGATACACGGACCTGCCAGGTCCGAGCCTAGTTGTGCTGCTGACTGACTAAACTTTCTGAACTAGAAAGACACCAAGAAAACTCACTTATTCTGTTGAACGGTATCTTCCGTCAATATCATCCACATCATTCCTGTTGTATTTTATAACGTGTCTAACAGTGTTCATTAAGTTCATTCAGTTGCTAGCGTTGCCTGCAGACCAGGCGATGACACTTTGGATCCTGAAGGTCCCGGAGACGTTATGTCTGGGCTTTCAGTTTCTTCCCCGCGGTCGGTCCGCTTCAACCACTTAAGCATTTTTGTTCTGGCAAGAGTCGGCGCAGCGTGTGCGCTAGCAATTCCATTCCAAGTCCATATAACGCGGACACCGGCCGAAGATTCTAGAACAGAATGCGCTGCTCTGTAGCCTACGGATGCAGGTGCATCGAAAGTGTAGCTACTATGTATTTTTCGCTGTTAACGTTTTAAAATTAAAATTGACAAATTAGGTGAATGTCTACGTATGTGTTACGGCTTTGTAAATAATATTAATGTAGAACTTTTTTTCTAGATCTATTTTTTTCCATTGTCCCGGGATTGTCCCAGATATGATAATTTTGTGTCCCGATGACATTTTTTATGGTCCCCGGGACATCGGGACACCGTTAGTTTCGAGCGCTGCCTGAAGCTCTTGAAAGCTCTGTAAAACAGATGCTCAGTGACTGTGGGGTAGTGCCTATGAGGCAATGCCTGTGGGGCAGTATCTGTGAGGTAATGCCTATGGAATAGTGACTGTGGGGCAGTGCCTATAAGGCAGTGCCTGTGCGACAGTGTCTGTGGGGTAGTGCCTATGGAATAGTGACTGTGGAGCAGTGCCAGTGGGGTTGTGCCTGTGGGGCACTGTCTGTGGGGTAGTGACTGTGGGGCAGTGACTGTGGGGTAGTGCCTGTGAGGCAGTGACTGTGGGGTAGTGTCTGTGGGGTAGTGCCTATGGAGTAGTGACTGGAGGCAGTGCCAGTGGGGTTCTCCCTATGAGGCAGTGACTGTGGGGCAGTGCCTATGAGGCAGTGACTGTGCGGTAGTGACTTTGGGGCACTGACTGTGGGGTAATGCCTATGAGGCAGTGTCTGTGGGGTAGTGACTGTGGGGCAGTGACTGTAGGCAGTGCCAGTGGGATTCTGCCTATGAGGCAGTGCCTATGAGGCAGTGCCTGTGGGGCACTGTCTGTGGGGCAGTGACTGTGGGGCAGTGACTGTGGAGTAGTGACTGTAGGCAGTGTGGGGTTCTGCCTATGAAGCAGTGTCTGTGGGGTAGTGACTGTGGGGCAGTGACTGTGGGGTAGTGCCTATGATGCAGTGTCTGCGGGGCAGTATCAGTGGGGCAGTGCCTGTGGCACAGTTACAGTGTGGCAGTGCCTGTGGAGCAGTGCCAGTGGGGCAGTGTCTGTGTGCAGGGGCAGTGACAAAGAGCTCCACCATTTATATCAGCTGTTGAACAAATGTTCGTCTTCACAACTTCATACATTTTAAACTCTGTTTAAATACTAATTAACTCCTGATCTAACCGATTTGCTGTCTCATACTAAACAATTTACTCTTTTGATGATTTAGTAGCCCGTGTTATTTCATTTTAATTATTTTTAAATTATTTTTTATTTAATTCATTTGTTGTTGATTTCTTTTCAAGTGTTATTTAGATTGTTTGCGTTATTTCACACTTTGGCTTTACGATCCTTGTTTTTAAATGTGCTGTATAAATAAACCTGAACTGACTTATTACCTGACTCAGGTTTACTTCTTGCCAGTGGCGGCTCCTGAATTTTTTTTCAGGGGGGCAATTTTCCCCCGTTATGTCTACACGGACCATAAATGTCCACAGGACTGAAGTAAATTGACCTAGGTAGCAAGTCAACTGTTCTACAGAATGTTCTGTAAATAGATTTTGTACTTCAAACTCCATGACCAGCAAGAATTTTACAGACTGTGCAACTTAAGGACAAACAGGAAAATGCACTTACTGTAACAAAACATTGTAAATAGTTGGCTAACATAACAATAGCAGTTGAATAAATAGATGATAACATATGAGAACATATTAACATATGAGATATCTTCATGATACCATAACGATTATTTTGTCATAACAGTCATTGTTATTTCTTCTTGGATGTGAATTTATGGGCCAGGGCGTTTCAAGATTGATACTTGATTCAAGGATCGGACTGGATGAAACCTACACACATTCATAGTACTGTGCACATTCATAAATGTGAACTGGTGAAGTGCCAAAAATATGACAATCTAACCAGACATGGCAAGCGAACACATTATACACAAATATACTGTTATAATAATGTGTACATTGTTATTATATAATGTTAATACACAATGTAATTAATACACACATGTTGGAATTTACTCTCCTACCCTACAAAACATATATTCTGACCTTTTAATTGCATTAATATTTTGTTTTGGGCCTGAGATATGGGCAGATCTCCATTTGGCAGCCATTTTGGACGCCATCTTGAATTTCTCAGAGAGCACAAGGGGGATTTCCGGGGACTTTTAGTATGTTATTCCTAAAGGTATTCTGAACATATTCTGAAATTTTCAGCTTGTTACTAATTTGTTCCGGGTATAACCGTATTACTCCTGGGCTATATCAGTGAACTCTTGGGCGATTTTCAGCGTGACTGAAATCGCCCCAAAAGGGGCGGTACTCTAGAAGCAAGACCACCCTGATTGGACAATGATACCCAGAGACAAATTAAAACGGCCTCGAGCAGCGCTGGTGAAAGTTTGTTTTAAAAAAAGGGAAAAAAAAACTTTTTTTTTTCGTTTTGGCAGTGTGTCGCCCAATCGCCCTTATGCACCAGCCGCCCTTGCTTCTTGCGCAACTACCTTGTTCAGCTACCTTGTAAATTCCAACATGTGTGTATTAATTACATTGTGTATTAACATTATATAATAACAATGTACACATTATTATAACAGTATATTTGTGTATAATGTGTTCGCTTGATCTTTGATCTTGCCCTGCAGTAGTTGCTGATGGTTTATTTTTGTGTGTTTGTCTCCCCCTGGCGGTCGCTCTGTGTAACTGCACCGTGTGTATTTTGCGGAAGGAAAACAAGATTAGCTGACAGCTGACTTCTCTCCAGGCTGCAGATACTTCAGCTCCTAATATCGGTTCTGTGGAAAGAAGCTGCAGGAACATGGCGAAGGCACTGCGATACCAGGACAGGGTGGTGATTGTGACCGGGGGCTCGAAAGGTATCGGCAGGGGCATCGTTCAAGTGTTCGGTAAGTTGGGTTTGGGGGAAATCAGGGAGGAAGTGAAGCAGAACTTTGGTCGAGTTACTGAAAGACTGTGATGTTTCAGTGCAGAACGGGGCCAAAGTTGTTTTCTGCGCCAGAGGAGGTAAGAGCTGCTTATATACATGTTTATTTATGAGTTTACTTTTATCAGTTGTTCAATTCTTGTATACTGCCTTTATAAGGAATAAAACAACCTGATTGCACATCTAGTGCACTAGGATGTAGGGGACTTATTTTGCAGCCTATCTAGTGCACTTATGGAGAAATAAGGTAGCTGAGTCCCAGACAAGTCCATTACTGGACACTATAGGGGAGAACGGGGTAAGATGAGCCACCCCTTGTTTCTAGGAACCGGTACACAAATGTAATAATGTGACTGCATTTTAAGGAAGAGAGGATCATTTCTAACAGCCTGTGGAGAAGGGCAGCACATGGAAAATGTGGTAAGTAAAATATGTGTAAAAATGTGATTTTTATTTTCCTCTCCGAGTGAATTCTGTTTGTGTCCAGTGTTGAGCTTTTTTTTTTCTTGAGAAAACTGGAATAGATCAAATTGTTAATGCTGTAAGGAATGTCATCCCACCCATGTTCATCTTCCCCCGTGTGCGCTACCATGAGCACTTTATCAGAGGTGCTCCTGTGGGTTCAGTAGGCTACTCATCAAGGTCTGGTTGGACAAATCAACAGGCATTTGTCCAATTTCTCCAGCATATGATCCATCACACCCACTGCTCACCAAGTAACCCCCTCTTACTGATCCTTGACAACCGTGATTCTCATGCCACTCTGGAGGCTGTCAGCTTGGCAAAAGAGAATGGCATTGTGCTTTTGACACTCCCTCCTCATACCATACATAATCTCCAACCTTTGGACAAATGTGTGTTTGGGCCGCTCAAGACATATTTCAACAGTGCAGTTGATGGCTGGATGCGAACAAACCCTGGAAAGACCATCACAATTTATGACATTCCAGCATTAGTCAACACAGCATTCATGTCTGCCATGTCTCGAAGAAATATCTTATCCGGGTTTGAATCAACAGGAATCTTCCCCTATGACAGGAATAAATTCACTGATGATGATTTTGAGCCATCTGAGGTGACACAGACCTAACCCTGAGGATCCAGGCACATCGGCAAGCCCTGACCCTGAGGAACCAGCCATATCTGCAAACCTTGAGGAGCCAGCGCCTGTACTTCCCCTCTCGGTCACACAGCTCCAGTCACCCTCTCGCACTAATTCTGATGACAACTCACAACATTCCAGTGGCTATAGGTCTCCTGAGACCATCATTCCCCTGCCCAAAGCTCCAGCAAGAAAAGCAAAGCAAAAAAGAAAGCAGGTTAGAACAAGGATCTTGACAGACACCCCGGAAAAGGAAGAACTAGAAAGGGAAGTAGGTCAAAGACAAAACAAGAAATTGAAAGTGAGAAAGCAAGAAGCAAGCCAGCAAGAAAGAAGATCCCTGCACCCAGTAGTTCAGAGGAAAACACTAGAAATGTTGTGTTCTGATGACAACCTTGACCTTACCAATGACGAAGAGGACCTAATGTTGGTGATTTTGTGGTAGCCAAATTCGCTAGGGAAAAAAACAAAACCCATCATTACATCGGTTTGGTGGAAAAGCTTGACCACATTGAGCTTGAAGCACGGTTCCTTCAAAGGAGCCGTACCACTCATGGGCCTAACAAGAGGCCTACATTTACATTCAAAGAAAAGGATGAGGCTGTGATTCCAAGAGAGGATGTTGTGAAGAAATTGCCACAACCTTTCTCTGTGGGAGGGACTGCAAGAAGAGAGAGGCAATTTGTCTTCCCCTGCAACTTGAAACAGTGGAATATTGAATAAATACCTGTTTAGTGTAATGCCTTATCTTAATAAGACAACGACCTTAGTTTAAAATCCATTGGTTTACTATTTTACAGACTTGGTTAAGGCGGCACGGTGGTGTAGTGGTTAGCGCTGTCGCCTTACAGCAAGAAGGTCTGGGTTCGATCCCCGTGGCCGGCGAGGGCCTTTCTGTGTGGAGTTTGCATGTTCTCCCCGTGTCCGCGTGGGTTTCCTCCGGGTGCTCCGGTTTCCCCCACAGTCCAAAGACATGCAGGTTAGGTTAACTGGTGACTCTAAATTGAGCGTAGGTGTGAATGTGAGTGTGAATGGTTGTCTGTGTCTATGTGTCAGCCCTGTGATGACCTGGCGACTTGTCCAGGGTGTACCCCGCCTTTCGCCCGTAGTCAGCTGGGATAGGATCCAGCTTGCCTGCGACCCTGTAGAAGGATAAAGCGGCTAGAGATAATGAGATGAGATGAGACTTGGTTAAGCAATATTGCTCAACTGTTTCTCAGGAAAAAGTTATGTTACCAGTCTGATCTTCCCCTGCAACTTGAAACAGTGCGATACTGAATCCATGGGCTACATTTAGTTTAGTGTAATACCTTAGTTTACCTTAGTGGTTAAAAGGGAATACCTTAGTTTAAATTACTTTTTTCTACTATTTTACAGACTTATACAGGGAAATTTGTTACATAGGCCTACCTGTCTAGTAGCCCTACAGCAAGGAATATTGAGTAGAAATGTTCAACTGTTTATAAAAGAAAAAAAGTTATAAAGTTACTGGTGTGACCTTGTTTGATCTTGTTTGAGCTGAATTTTATCTGGCTAGTATAATCCTACATTGTTAAAAGGAAATAAAAGGTTTCTTCTTTAAATATGTATTATGGCTCAACTTGCCCACACCTACTAGTGCATCTCAAAAAATTAGAATACCATGAAAAAGTTCCTTTTTTTTCATAATTTAATTCAAAAAGGTAAACTTTCATATATTCTATATTCATTACATGTAAAGTGAAATATTTAAAGCCTTTTTTTGTTTTAATTTTGATGATTATGGCTTATAGCTCATGAAAATCAGAAATCCAGTATCTCAAATTATTAGAATATTCCCTAAGATCAATAAAAAAAAAGGATTTACAATACAGAAATGTCCAACTTCTGAAAGTATATTCATTTATACACTCAATACTTGGTTGGGGCTCCTTTACCATGAATTACTGTATCAATGTGGTGTGGCATGGAGGTGATCAGTCTGTGGCACTGCTGAGGTGTTATTGAAGCCCAGGTTGCTTTGATAGTGGCCTTCAGCATATCTGTATTTTTGGGTCGGGTGTTTCTCATCTTCCTCTTGATAATACCCCATAGATTCTCTATGGGGTTCAGGTCAGGCAAGTTGGCTGGCCAATCAAACACAGTAATATCATGGTCAGCAAACCATTTGGTAGTAGTTTTGGCACTGTGGGTAGGTGCTAAGTCCTGCTGGAAAAGGAAATCAGCATCTCCAAAAAGCTCGTCAGCAGATGGAAGCATGAAGTGCTCTAAAATCTCCTGGTAGATGGCTGTGTTGACTTTGGACTTGATAAAATACAGTGGACCAACACCAGCAGATGACATGACACTCCAAATCATCAGACTGTGGAAACTTCACACTGGGCTTCAAATACCTTGGATTCTGTGCCTCTCCACTCTTCCTCCAGACTCTAGAACCGTGATTTCCAAATTAAATGCAAAATGTATTTTCATCTGAAAAGAGGATTTTGGACCACTGAGCAACAGTCCATTTCTTTCTCTCCTTAGCCCAGATAAGACACTTCTGACATTGTCTCTGGCTCAGGAGTAGCTTGATATTAGGAATGCAAAAGTTGTATCCCCTTTCTTGAAGATGTCTGTTCGTGATGGGTCTTGATACACTGACACCAGCCTCAGTCCACTCCTTGTGAAGCGCTCCCAAGTTCTTGAATCAACTTTCTCGACAATCCTCGCGAGACTGCGGCCATCCCTGTTGCTTGTGCACCTTTTCCAGCCACCCTTTTCAGCAATGACCTTTTGTGGCTTACCCTCCTTGTGGAGGGCATCAGTGATCATCTTCTGGGCAACAGTCAAGTCAGTAGTCTTCCGCATGATTGTGGTTGTGTGTACTGAACTAGACTGAGAGATACACCGTGTTCATACTGTTTTACTCAAACTCGAAATGAAATATTTTGAGATGTTTGTTTTTGTACTGTATGCCATACTGATTAAAATAGAAAAATGCTTGAAACATTTTAGTTTGTGTAATGAGTCTATAATATACTAAGTAACTTTAAAAACGCACAATGGAATTCAACACGATATCACTTTAGATCCATGCATATATTTGAAATTTATGATATTGTATGTAATGCACACACATCTTGAAACATCGATAAAGGACATTTATTGTCAAACTCAAGAATTAATTCACAATAAAAAAATTCAAAGTGACAGTTGGTCCATGTTCGGACCGTCATGCTGGAGATTCTGGGTCTGTGTCGTCCAGGGGTCTCAGCAGCAGTGACTGAGGCTGTCAGGAATCTGTCACAGAGGTGAGCTAGCCTGATGTGCTGATCCTGAACTGGCGTCGTGACTCGAGGCTGACCAGGGCGTGGACGATCCCTGGTGCTCCCTGTCTGTCTGTAACGCTGACTCAAACGGGAAATGGTCGAATGATGAACACCGAAGTGCCGGGCGACCTCTGTCTGTGTACTTCCGGCACGCAACATCCCGATGGCCTGTTCACGTTGATTTTGGCTTAGGCGTGGCATCTTCAATAATGACAATTTTCCCATCATTTCCCCCGGGTATTTATAGGCAAGATTGTGTGTGTACAGTGTATGCAAAATTTGTTTGAAAATTTAAAGCCTGTCCATGTCATTGACTACCCGAGTCATATTGTACGTTATTGAGTACAACTCCCTTAAATTCTGATTTGAGCACAGATTTGGAACTTATTCGGGCGGAACAAAGTTATTTTTCCATTCTGATATATTTCTTTTCTTCTTGAGATAAAACTTGCTGAATTCGTGCTGAGTTTATCAATGTGCGTTTTTAAAGTTACTTAATGTATATAACATTTTCACTTTCTTAAATAACTGATGGAAAATATTGAACTTTTTCACAATATTCTAATTTTTTGAGATGCACTAGTATGCTCAACTTACTCCGCACAAGGGGCAAGTTGTGCCACAAGACCAACTTTTTTGAAAGGAGTATATGTCTTAAACCATGTGAGTTATCTGGAAGTTTTTGGCTACAGAAGATAGAGAAGAATTTAAATTTTTGTTTGATGTGAAGATTGCATAATAAAACTTTTCACACACATTGCAATGATGAAAAATGCAAAAAATGGCTCATTTTACCCCACTCTCCCCTACAGTATATGTGGAGATGTTAGTATTCTATTTAGCGCACTTTCAAATGAAGATGACTTCTTTATTACATATCTAGTGCACTCTGTAGGGTGTAACAATCATTGCATTCACTTGTAGTAGGAGAATGGAGCTGAATTCTAATTGGATCCATTATTCTGCCAGTAGTGCACTATGTAGTGAGAGAAGGTGCAAATATTAGACATGTAATGCACGAAAAACATTCCCTTTTGGACACAGTGCACTCTGTAGGTATAAAATCCACCATTTTCTATCCAAACCTATTGCGTGCACTTTCACATGACTTCCTTTTTTGACAAATAGTGCACTACACAGGATGTAGAAATGATCACATGGGGGAATAAAGCCAGATTTGAGATTGCTCACTTATTATTAGACATTTAGTGCAAATTCATGGGTGAAAATATTTTATACCCTGTGTAGTGCACTTACACAGTACTATACTGCGGATGAGTTTATGATGATATTGGATATGGCCTGCTGTAGTGCACTATGTAGGGTACAGTAGAGTGTATGCTGTGAGAATGTAGTGCACTTCTGCTGAGGGTAAATACTCATCGGTCATGAGGCAAAGTTCCTGAAAGTCACATGTCGCATCTGTTTACACAAAATGCACACAACTTTTGCGTGTGAATAATTACATGATGATGATACGGCCACATGTTTACACACTTAATTTCAGCTATTTTACACACAATTAATTTTTTCCACATATTCATTCATTATTTCTTTTATTTGATTTTTTTTTTCCAGGATTAGTTTTCTTTCTGACACATCATTCTTTGACTCTTATTTCCCTGGTTAGTTTCCTTGCATGTTAATTTCTCACCTGTAGAATGTTGTTTTATTGATCATGTATGAGCCATTCACATGATCTCATGTGTTTTGTTTGAAATTTAAAACATCTCTTTTTTTTTTTTTTCCTGCACAAGTTGAAACGGGTAAACGTGTGGAGGAAGAGCTCAATAAAGCGGGACCGGGGTTGTGTCTCTTTGTGTCTTGTGACATGTCTAAGGAAGAGGACATTAAGGTGCGTCTCACACTCCGGAGCTGGAACATGGTCTGGAATTTATTAGCTTGTTACTGTACAGTGTTTGTGTTTATTCTTCAGAGGCTGATTGCTACGACCGTCGAGCGCTTCGGACAGATTGACTGTCTGGTGAATAACGCAGGCTGGCGTAAGTGCTTTCTGTACTCGGAGTTTATTCTCACTCACACTACAACGCTGCTGAATCAGGGACGGATCCAGACTGATGCAACCGATGCACGTGCATTCGGTCGGAAACATATGTGCACCACTTGGCATCAGTCACGGGGTGTTTGTTACTTCACCACTAGCTGGCTACATGCCACGCTCAACCAAGACCAGTGGTTCAGGATCCGACCACCTGTGGTGAGTGGTGATGCTTAACTGACCTAATTACCTGGATTCTCATGATGCTTTGTATAGTGTGACCTGAGACAAAGAATCTAGGTCAAACCAATAAAACACTCCAGAAAGAGGTCAAAATTTGAAATTTGCCACGAATAACGGACTGAGCTGCGGTCGTAGCGGGTCGTGCCTGGGCTCTTCTGAAAGGTCTTGAGAAGAGGGAGGTGCCTGTAAAGTTTGGCAGGGCTAGGACTTTGAGTGGCCAAGTTATGAATTTTTAAATCCCTGCATGTGTGCAGCTGGAGCCAGGGCTCATATTAAAGTTTTCGGCGAGCTGGGGGTTCGGGGGTGAATAACAGGCTGCGCCGTGGTCGTAGCGGGTTGTGCTTGGGCTCTTTCGAAAGGTCTCTGGGAGAGGGATGTGCTTGTACAGATTGGCAGGGTGAGGATTTTCAGTGGTAGAGTTATGAATTTTTAAATTCCTGTGTGTATGCGCACGCGGCTGGAGCCAGGGCTCATGTTAAAGTTTTCAGCAAGCCATGCTCCCGTGGAGATTCAAGGGGTGAATAGCAGGCTGAGCCGCGGTTGTTGCAGACTGTACTTGCCCTCTTCGGAAAGGGCTCGGCGTGCTCTACGCCCCGTGAAAACCCATAGTGATCTGGGGGGCATCGTGGCTCAGGTGGATAAGGCGCCATACCATAAATCCGGGTACCCGCGTTCGATTCCGACCCGAGGTCATTTCCCAATCCCTCCCCGTCTCTCTCCCGCTCATTTCCTGTCTCTACACTGTCCTATCCAATAAAGGTGAAAAAAGCCCAAAAAAAATCTTTAAAAAAAAAAAAGAAAATCCATAGCAATCTGGTAAAATTTAGTGAAAATATTTCTGCAAATGTGCATCTGTCAGATTCTTGGGCTGGATCCGTCCCTGGCTGAATACTGGGTTCTGGTTGGTCAGAAGATGCAAATCACATTGTTTGTATCGAATTGAAAAAATCGTTCATATGATGATTGTTTATCGTTCATTCATTCGTTTGTCTGTCCCCCAAATATAAACTGTTCAAATGTATGATGTGTCGTTCTTTAATACATAAATAATTGCAATTGTTGGTAAGTTGATGTGGCACAAGAGGAGTAAAACACTTCAGGATGTGCTGTTATGGGAAAATAATCAAATTCAGGACAAAGATGATAAAAGTAACTCCGCTTCATCACACCACCCTGGTTAGTCATTGGTTATTTTCCTCTAACAGCACGACAGAGTGTTTTTATCCTTTAATTAAGAGCCTGGGTGAGACGGAACAACTTCTTCCTTTCACCGTTTACAGAGTGACATGGTTGGAGTGAACAATAACATGAACGTGTTCTGTGCTCAGATCCTCCTCATAAACCCACAGACGAGACCAGCGCAGAGGAGTTTAGAGATTTACTCAACCTCAATCTGATCAGCTACTTCCTCGCGTCCAAGGTGAGACGTCAGATTGTCCGATCCGCTTTTCTTAATAACTGAACATTTAATAGTTCTGTTATTATTGACTGTTGCTTTGTACAGTATTTTATCCGTCAGGCGTGCAAACGGCGCGCTTTTCGGCGCATTCCGCTTTTTCCCCGGCATTTTGGGCGACTTGTGTAATTCGTGCAGATCCGAAGAGGTTTTTTTTTTGGGGGGGGGGGCGGGCTGCTCTCCGGTAATCCACTCTGGCTGGGCAATCTGGTTGCTAAGGAACGTGACTCCCGGGCTTTTTCCCTCAGATAGGTGTGTTCATTTATCAACTTGCTGAATTTCATCTACTAGTGTGTATTTCTTTGGAGCCTCGGTGACTGGGAGTAAACGATCAGCGTTGAAGTGGAAGTCATTTACTCGTCTACAATCAAAGCGTAAGTGTTAAAATAATTGTGCATATATATTAACTTTGTCTCTCGTAACCTAGCCTCCTTCATCTAACCATATTAGCCATGACCTATCCTTGGGGTAAAAAACGCCCAGTGGTGTAGTGGAGATTTTTAAAGTGGGGGTACGCTATTCGTGACGTCTCCCCTTCTCCCCTCCCCTCCCCCTCTCTCCCTCGCCCCATTCCCCCACCGTGGAGGCGGGGGCCGGCTCCACCCCATTCATTTCTATGGAATTAATTGAAAAAAAGCACTTTTTCAAACATCCGCTGCTCTGGCATGCTTTCACCTAGAGACGTGATTCAAACTCTAAAACGTAGGAAAACTTCTCCTCTGTGGATCTGGCATTCAACTTTTCTGCTAGGTTCTACACTTTCGGATCAGTCCCGGCTCAAACGCCATGTGAGTTCCGGGAGAAAATCCGGCTTTTGAATGGGTGTCTATTGCGTTACACACCAGTGGAGCTCGTTTAGTTAGAGTGTAGAGAGCTTGAAAAAATAGCTCAAACTTTCTCGCTTAAACTGTGTTTTCAGCCACAAATTTCACTCTACAGACATGATTTTCTCAAAAGTAGTAGTCAGACTTGTCCTGATTCACACAATGTGTCTACTTAACCGATAGGATTTACAGTTTTTGAATGAGAAGCCTCAAACTGAGGAGAGTGCAGCCGAGAGACCTCATTGACACCCATTATAAACGTGACAAAGTCACTCATTTTTAACTCGCTCTAGTGTCCTCATTTTTAACACTACAGACAAAAAAAATTACATCAGTGTATTCAGGAGACCCTTGTAGCGCTCACTGTGAAAGAATTTTGTGAATAGCTGCTTTCGTTTTCGAGTTATTCATCGTTGTTCGAGGCCTGCTCCTGAGCAAAAAACAGCAGAAAACTGACAAGATCTTGTGTGACTCGGCGCTCCTGCTCAGGCCCGTCGCCATGCCGACTGGGGCCAGTGAGGGAGCAGAGAGGGGAGGGGCTGCTGTCTCAAGCACACACACAATCATTGTAGTGTCATTGCAGGTCACACGTTCACGGCCAGCAAACATGCGTGACCGAATTGCTTCGCGCACTGCATCCTCTCACAATTTCCAGCAGGGGAATTGTCACCTCGGGAGAAGTGGGTGGACGGCATACCCCCGCGTACCACGCCCACTACACCCCTGAAAACGCCTGAAAAATGTAATGTTATTTGAAGAGTTGCATGATGACTGTATATGTTCTCAACGTAGTGTCTACATGGGTTAATGACTATTGTTTTTTTATTCCTAGATAATATTTAAGTGCCGTAATACTGTTCTATACGTGCAAGAATTGGTCTTATTAAAGCTTGTGGCTGTCTGGCTTAGTTAAAATGCTAACCATTAGCACCTGACTAGCTGCTATTTTAGAACATCGAGTGATCAAATGGTAATGTGTAACCCAGGGCTTGAAGTGGGCCAGAACGCACCGGAACTGCATTCCTGCACTTTATTTTCACTGGAGTGGCAGTGCAGTTGTGTGCGAAGTTTCCCCATTTGTTTGTCTGGCACTGCCTCAACCACAGGCTTGAATTAGCAGTTGGGGATGTTTTAAAGCAGATCAATGGCATGAACAACTTTTAAGATCTTCTTCGACAAGCTGTACAGCCTTTATCACGCTTCGCCAAAAAATCAGCACGAGCTGAGCAGCTGTGCGCAGCGCATTGAGCAGCGCCTTGTTATTGGCCGTGTCCTTTCCGTGCGCTGGGTCGCATCCAGTGAGCGCACCGTGAGAGCGGTTTGGTGATTAGTGAACTTAGTGGTGTTTATGTATGTGATTAGTAAACTTAAAGGTGTTAAACCTTCTTTTGCTTTTATTTTAGTGCAATCCATGCACTAATTACTCATTTTTTAAATTTTTGAAACTTAAAATAATGTTGTGATGACTTGTTTTTATTAGTTTAAACTTAAAATGATGCAATGTTTTTCTGTTGTTCTTAAGGTTATCAACTTAATCAAGCCCTAATCAACTGCTTCATCACCTTTGAACTTCAATAAAAAAACAAAAAAGGGGGAAAACTGAGTGTTCCTTGTGTGACCAAAGCTCTTTTGAAGTTGGGGCACAAAACTGGGGAAAATCATACACAACTTGACAATATGGTTGTGGTTCTTAGTTCTGATTTGTTTTTACTCCAGCTGTCTACAAACTAAGACACTTCGTTCAAAAATAATATCTCAGAGAGTCATTGTGAAAACACATCTGTTCAAACAACAAATACTGTAGCACAACAGATGAAGAGTAGAGCATTGTCCTTATGAGCCAAGTTTTGCAAAATGCGTGAAGGCAATACAAAAACTGAAGTTTTCAATTAAAAAATTTGAACTTGATTTGAACTTATTTGAATGACCGGGATGGCATTGTCAGAAAATCAGGGTTCCTGCACTTCTTTTTTTTTTTTTTTTTCCACTTCAAGCACCCCATGTAACCCATGTGTGTGTTATGAGTTCGTGGTGCATACATCCATCCGTGGTAGCCACAACATTACAGTCACTTATGCCGCTTTTCCACTACAAACGCGGCTGAGTTGGGCTGAGCCGTGCCGTGCTGAGTCGAGCTGAGCGGGGCTGTTGGAGTTGCATTTCGACTACAACCGCGCTGAACCGTGCTGGCTGGAAGTGGGTGGACACAATGGGTGGAGTTAGCGAAAGTGGGTGGACGTCAGGTGATGTCGTTAAGCAGCGCAAACAGTGACATCAGTGAGCTTTTAAGCGGTAGTCTCACAACCCGAATAGTAAACAATAAACATGGAGGACATGGAGTCGTTAGTGTTGCTGGTCTTGGTGCTGTGGCTTGTTGTCACCGACAACGCGGACAGATACTGGCAAGAGCGTATAGATGAGGCGAGGCGCATAAGGCTTCAGAAATTCTCGTAATTTGTAATTCTTCTCCTTCCGGGTTTGCGGTGTTTACAGATCCCAGCGTGCTCGCGGGGCGTGTGTGGGCATGTGAGGACACTCCTCCTGACCAATCAGTGCACAGGGGAGTGTCTGCTCACGCCCCCAACCTCACTCGGCACGGTTTGGCTCGCTTCAGCCCTACTCCAAAACCGTGCGAGTTTTAGGGGCTAAGCAGGGCTGAAGCGAGCTGAGTCGTGCTGGTTTTTGGTAGTCGAAACGCGAGCCGTGTCGGGCTGAAGTGAGCTGAAGCGAGCTGAAAAAGGGTAGTGGAAAAGGGCCGACTCAGCCGCGTTTGTAGTGGAAAAGTGGCATTAGGCTGTCTAAATTAAGCAAAAACATTGGCGAATTTCACCCCCTTTCAAAGTCAATGAGAGCGAAGCGAAATTCGTTTGTGTCGGGATGGACCGTAATGAAGTCTTTATTTAAACATAACGTTCCTTGATAAGTGTCATTCCATTTCATGTGTTTGCCGGGTGGGCCGTGAGTGCGGCCTAATGTTAAACTAATTAAGATTTGGCCACCGACTTGGCTATATTTACAGTGTCAGTGTTGGGTAATTTGGCTTCAGTTACAATTCTGCACCCACTGTGTTGCTATGTTGACAACTAGTGTGTGTGTGGTGGGGGGGTCCGCGTCGCCGCGCTACCTCACTCTCTTTTTTGACCATGGTTGTGTTTGCATCCCTGATCCGTCCACTATTCTGTCCATCGCTGTATCTGGACAATAAAGTGTCATTTTAAGGAACATGATGTTATTTTTAATATTTGTTGTAGTTATAGTTTTATATTTGAGTTCTAGGGCGGCACGGTGGTGTAGTGGTTAGCGCCGTCGCCTCATAGCAAGAAGGTCCAGGTTTGAGCCCCGTGGCCGGCGAGGGCCTTTCTGTGCGGAGTTTGCATGTTCTCCCCGTGTCCGCGTGGGTTTCCTCCGGGTGCTCCGGTTTCCCCCACAGTCCAAAGACATGCAGGTTAGGTTAACTGGTGACTCTAAATTGAGCGTAGGTGTGAATGTGAGTGTGAATGGTTGTCTGTGTCAGCCCTGTGATGACCTGGCGACTTGTCCAGGGTGTACCCCGCCTTTCACCCGTAGTCAGCTGGGATAGGATCCGGCTTGCCTGCGACCCTGTAGAAGGATAAAGCGGCTACAGATAATGAGATGAGATGAGATTTGAGTTCTAAACCTGAGTGATCGCTCTGTCGAATTGTGTGGGTTAGAATTACAAAGATATTTGTAAAATGGTAAAGTGCAATAACTTAAACAAGCATAAATAATATACACTCACCGGCCACTTTAATAGGAACTTGTTGTTGATTGTAAGATCCCTGTTCTTGGCTGCAGGAGTGGAACCCAGTGTGTTCTTCTGCTGTTGCATGCTGAGATGCTTTTCTGCTCACCACGGTTGTAAAGAGTGATTATATGAGTTACTATATCCTTCCTGGCAAAAAAGCTCAAACCATGAATCTGGCCATTTTCCTCTGACCCTCTCATCAACAAGATGTTTGGTTTTTTCCACCCACAGAACTGTCACTCACTCATTTGATGACCCACTGTGCACTGTACATGTGATAATTAAAGGCTTCTAATAATATAATATATGAATCGTATGTGAGAATCTAAATTATTGGAAAATTTTGAATTTATACTAAACGGATGCATGGCTACAAAAATTGAAATCCCTGTGCTTATTGTAGGCTGTTTGTGTTTCCTGTTATTTATTTATTTATTTATTTTCCCCCTCACTGCTCAGTTTGCGCTTCCATACTTGCGGAAAACACAAGGCAATATCATCAACGTCTCCAGCCTGGTGGCGTCTATTGGACAGAAACACGCCGCTCCATATGTAGCCACCAAGGTGAGAACTTTTACTTGGCTGGCAAAGTTTACATCAAAATAAACATCTCCTTACAGAAAACTTTACGCTGCAGAAAATTTAGCAACACCTTCTGACCAATCAGAATTTAACAGCTCTGTATCATGCAGTGTGTTTTATAAATAACTCCAGGAACATGATTAAACCCACACCCCTGTGGAAGAAATGTCCATTCTACTGTGAGAGTTTTATCCTGAAGGACACATGCAGATGTTTTGATGGATATTTTGGACTCGGGTTATTGTCAGTGTAATGCTCATGTTTGTCCATTAGGGGGCGATCATCTCTATGACCAAAGCCATGGCTGTAGATGAAAGTCGCTACAATGTGAGAGTTAACTGGTGAGAGTTCTTTCTCTTTTTTCTTTTATTTTCTTTCTTTTTTTTCCCTGAGACTCTGAAGGGGTCACTAATGATCTGTAGGCTCTGAAATTAGAATACGTCATTTCTACAGGAAAAAGAAGGCGAACACAAACTAGTGTAGTTTAGGAAGCAACATTTTTTTTTTTCAGTCAATGCATTCCTTCGTTTAATCATTTTCCTGGATACCAGCTGCTGTGATGAGAAACAGAATGAGACGGTGAAGGAGCTGCTGGAGTTCACTCCAAATGAAAAATACTGATATCAGGTGTAAATCATCGTTCTCTCATTAAAGGTAGACTGCCTTTCAGATTTTTCAAGTTTAGGTCATAAAAAGAATTTTCCCTGACTCCTAATTATTTTTGTTTAGTGACCAAAAGCTACTGAATTCGGATCACAGACTTCCAATTTTATTAGTTCATTTTTTAATAGAACAATTAATGAATTTCAGGCAACATGGCCCTAAATTCTCCGCTATTTTTTTCCTGCTTCACCATGACCCAATTCAAGATACTACGTCATGCACCACATCATGTGGTGGGCTTTCCCCGTTCACGCAAGGCATTGTGGGTTACAAATTTGAAACAGGAGAGAAAAATGGAGGACGTGAGTGTGCAAATGAAACGTGAAGGGCCGACTACAGTAACAGAAAGCGAGAAGAAATATTATTTACCAGCTGGGAGGTCCGTATCGTGAAATACCGTGACCGAGGTCAGTATTCAAGGCCGAGATCACGGTATTTCACCATACGGACCGACCTTAAGCTGGTAAATTAATATATATATATATATATTTTTTTTTTTTCTTTACCAAATTCTAACAGAAAACGAGAGCGCCCGAAAGGGAAAACCGAGCCGAGCCGCCATTTTGAATCCTCATTCACGGCTGTAATGCAAATGGCTTCCTCCTCGGTATACAAGTGCACTTCCATGGCAGGAAAAAAAACTACATTTTGCCGCCTATGTAGTCCCCTATTTATACAAATAAGTCATTCAGGATTCAGCCATGTTTTTGCTCGGCGTTAGCAACAGTTAGAGGTTTTTAGCTTTCTCCTGAAATGTTTTTTTATTTCTTCTTCCTCAGGGTAGTAAAACTCACTTTCACTGTGAACACTGTCGTTATCGCTATCCATGCTGTAAAATTAATGCTATTCTCCTGAGAAATGCTGGCAGAAATTTATAAGATTTTTGATAATCTTATAAATAAATCTTATTAAAAAAAAAAAGATAAATGTTGACAAAAAATGCTACCATGTTTGTTGTTATGAACAAGTGAGTCGCCAGAGGTCCGTAACCAGGGTCCGTATCGTAGGATACGGACCCGCTCGCCAGCCAATCAGAGCGCAGGATTTTATGGAACCCGGACCACGAAAAAAATAAGATGTTGTATACGAAGGAAAGGAAAGACAAAAATATTGTGTAGTCTGATTCTGGCATTACAGTAAGTTTTCTCTCTCGCTTTCTCCTCTCCCGTCGTCACTGAAAAAGAGGAGACTCACAGACACACCCACTCATCAAACACAAACTCAGGTGTGATCACTTTTGCCATTCATGTCCCCTGGCCTTGCTCTCCATTCACGAACAGACACTCCTCGACCACGCCCACGCCTCCAAATAGACACGGTGGTGTAGTGGTTAGCGCTGTCGCCTCACAGCAAGAAGGTTCAGGGTTCGAACCCAGCGGCCAGTGAGGGCCTTTCTGTGTGGAGTTTGCATGTTCTCCCCGTGTCTGCGTGGGTTTCCTCCGGGTGCTCCGGTTTCCCCCACAGTCCAAAGACCTGCAGTTAGGTTAACATGGGGTGGCCTTGGGCTGAGGTGCCCTTGAGCGAGGTACCGAACCCCTGACTGCTTCCCGGGTGCTCTGGTGTAGCTGCCCACTGCTCTGGATGTGTGTGTGTGTTCACTGCTTCAGATGGGTTAAATGCAGAGGATGAATTTCACTGTGCTTGAAGTGTGCATGTGACAAATAAAGGTTTCTTCTTCTTAAATACAGTACAGTCAATACAAACAGAAAAGCAGGTCCTGACCATTTCTGTCACATCCTATCAAGTTGATGATAAGTCTGAGATCCTTCTTTGTTTTATTTATTGCTATATTTTTATCATTATTATTTTTGCAGCTTTTCCCCTGGTAATGTGATGACCCCTCTGTGGGAGGAGCTCGCAGGACAAACAGCCAACGCAGCCGCCGCTATCAAAGAGGGAGAGAATGCACAGGTAACGAGAGAGAGAGAGAGATTTCAGGATCTTTTGTGTGATCAGATTTCTTTCGAAGCAACAATATTTGTTTATGGTGTGTTGTTGATGATAACTATCAGTTGATGTTAGTGACTTTACTGTTACCACCTGAACTTGATTATTTTCCAACAACAGCATGTTCTGAAGTGTTTTATTCCTCTTGTACCGCAGCAACTTGCCAATGATTACCAGTTAGTTCCTGTTCTTTGTTAGATTATAGCAGCTATAAACAGTCTTTCCCTCACCCAAGTCTCGTTTTTTTTTTTCCAGTTAATAAGACAAAAAAAACCCCACAGGTTGTTACCGAGAAAGCGTAAACTCCTCTGTCCTGAAGATGTTGGAAAACTGTACAACTTTTAAACTCTTTCCCTCTGAACATTACAAAGCGCTGACACTGGGGACTCCTTCCAGAAATGTTAAATAAATTCCAAAAAACTTCACCTTAATCTCATAATGTCGAGCGTCCGCTGCCCAAATCCCTGTGAATGAACTGTTGCTATGGAAACAATAACATATCGGAGCTGCTGTTATGGAACATTAATCCAGACCTTCTGGCCAATCAGATCTGAGGATTCAGCAGCACAGTGGTACAAATGCGTTTCAATGACAGCTTTATAATTTGCGCTGAAAATATGACGAATAATGATAACTCTAGAAATATATCATGAAATATTAAAAAAGCAAGTGGATTGAAAAAAGAACAAAATTATGTTAAATAACTAAATTAACAGCGTGATGAGGTTTTCAGAGCAGAATCGCAAAAGGCTGCGTCAGTATTTCTGAAAGCCTCAAACTGCTCATATGTTGATCAGAGGTTATATGATGCTGCTAAAAGATTCGTAAAATAATACGCTGTGGAAATAAAAAGCCGTGTTTGTGTTTGCTGGTTGTAGCTGCTGGGGCGGATGGGCACCGAGGAGGAAAGTGGACTCGTTGCTCTCTTCCTGGCTGCTGATGCCACCTTCTGCACTGGTACAGACCTGCTCCTGAGCGGCGGAGCTGAGCTCAACTACGCCTTCAAAAGTCAGATTCCTTAAAAACAACAAAAGCATCATGTTTACATCGTCTCGATCCATCTGTTTCTGTCACGGGTTCCTGTAAGAACATTGCATGGGTTGATAGAATCATCATAAAAATGTAAACAATGTTTATTTTTTTCTGTAATCAGAACATAGTGTTCTGAACAAGTGTTACTGATTTACTGATGGTGTTCAGAACAAGACAGTGTTACTGATTTACTAATGTTTTAATCCACTGGATGTTACACGAATCTTGTTTACGAACACAATTTAATGTTCCCGCACATTCCTGATTCTGAGCAGAGTTCAGACTGAATGTTTTCTTGATTCACAACTGTCTGTTTCACGTTGTCATCTGATTTCAGAAATAAAGACGTCTGTTAAAAATGTGGAAGTGAAATAAGCATGGTGATCTGACTTTTTTTTTTTTGTTTGTTTGTTTTCCAGTTAATCGTCTCAGATACGGCATTAAAAAAATTATTTAAATATTGATTTGTTTGTTTACTATTTACTTATTTATCAATATTTATACAGAAACATCCAGTTTAGCATTGCTAGTTTAAATGGAGTCCTGATTTTTTTTAAATACTTAACATTACTGTGAGATTTCTTAATATTTCAATTAATTTACAAAATTATTTTTGTTCAACAATAACATTACAATTTATCTACTTACTACTGTATAATTATTTACTTTTCATCTTATTTAATATTTAATTATTGGATTGGTGTAATATTAGATTCACATTAATATAATACACACAATTATAATTAAAATCTGTAAAAGTAAACTCAATTAATTTACACAATGTTACTCATTTACAGCTAAAATTATTTATCAACAATATATACTTACTATATTAAAAGAAAATTAAATTGTAAATTCATTGACCAAATAATAGGAATGTTTATTTTCAACAGTAAAATTAATTGCTTTTCTATTTATTTACTCTTTTTCTCTTTAAAGGATAGTGATATTATAATGAGAAATGATTAAAAGTAATATTAATTGATATAAATGCATTTATTTTATTGAATTGTTTTTGTTTGTTTAGAATGGAGGTAAGTTTTTCACAGGTATTATTTTGACACTGAATATTTATTGCCTTAATTAAATAACCCTTTATTTAAAAAATAAAAACTCTACAGCAACACATTGGTTTTATTTATGTATCCGGGATTTTTTTTATTTCTTCAGTAGATCACGTGTACAGCACGAATTTCGCAAACTCACCTGATGCAATCTTATTCTGTCCAATCAGAGAGCCGCAGGAGTCACGCCCCTCCGCGCGACCAATAGGATGACGCGCTGACGAACTCGTATGCCTTTCTGAGCCACAGAGGCTCGTTTCGTCCAATCAGATGGAAGAAATTCGTCACATGTCCCAGATATTAATATCAGAGATTAGGGTTTGTTTTTATAACAAGGTCACTTTTACACATTTAATTATTGTTATTTATTTAAACACAAATATACAATCAACAGACATAAAAACAGAATAAACGTTGTGTCTGTGCTTTAACCTTGAAGTTTATTGTAATTAACCATCAGGCGATTATTTACAGTCAGAGCGCATGCGTGCACACACGCCCCCCCACACACACACACACACTGGGTGCGTCTCAAACCGACTTGTTCTTTTCTGTAGCTGAGCAGGAACAAGGGCTCAGATGAACTCTGTGCTTTATGGCTTTGAGCAGAAAATATTTTCTGGAATCTAAATGATAATCAATGGATGGTTCTGGACAAATACATTACCCTAAATACCTTAATGACAAAGGTATCGAAAATTATAACATGGATGTAGTTGCTAATAGTTTTAATAATTTTTTTGTTAATGTTGGACCAAGATTAGCTCAAAATATCTCTGACCCAGTAACAAATGATGATTGTATAGATAATATTATAAAGAGGAATTCTTGTTCTATGTTTCTTACACCAGTAGATGAGAGGGAAATTATTGATATAGTTAATAAATGTAGTAATAAAATATCCACAGATCTCATCTCATTATCTCTAGCCGCTTTATCCTTCTACAGGGTCGCAGGCAAGCTGGAGCCTATCCCAGCTGACTACGGGCGAAGGGCGGGGTACACCCTGGACAAGTCGCCAGGTCATCACAGGGCTGACACATAGACACAGACAACCATTCACACTCACATTCACACCTACGGTCAATTTAGAGTCACCAGTTAACCTAACCTGCATGTCTTTGGACTGTGGGGGAAACCGGAGCACCCGGAGGAAACCCACGCGGACACGGGGAGAACATGCAAACTCCGCACAGAAAGGCCCTCGCCGGCCGCTGGGTTCAAACCCAGGACCTTCTTCCTGTGAGGCAACCGTGCTAACCACTACACCACCGTGCCGCCCACGGCAATATATGGTGGACTATATATTGAGTTTGCCATTTTGTAGTGCTGTCCAAATGTATTGTGAGAATTATTACACCCTATATAGTGCACTCAAAGTATGCACTATACAATGCATTACGAAAAGTAGCGTACAACCGATGGTCACTAACCAAGTAATATATCCCATCATGCATTGCGGTTGCGCTGAAAGAAATCAAATCAAAAGCCTCAAATGTGATTTAATAAAAGGCAGCGGCAAAGAAGAAAGTATTCAGCCTTGATTTAAAAGAACTGAAAGCTGCAGCAGACACAAAGTACTTTGTACTGATTAATGTGGGAAATGCGCTCAGTATAATATGGATTTATCACAAAAATACATGCATGTATTTATTATTTTGAAAACCCACCAGCCGACTGATCTGGTACGTTTTAATTGTGTGACAGTAATGACGTAAATAACAGCGTGACAGACTAGTGTCCAAAAGTGTTTTTTCATTTTACCAATGAGCTCACTATTAATTCCCTATATAGTGAGTAGGGAGTAGTGAACGAGTGGGCGATTTCAGACACAGGGTATGTGTACCTTTTTAGAGTCAAAAAGATACATATATGTTCCCAAGCAGTATATAAAAGATACAAATGCATACTTGAAAGGGCGGCATGGTGGTGTAGTGGTTAGTACTGTTGCCTCACAGCAAGAAGGTTCTGGGTTTGAGCCCAGCAGCCAACGGGGGCCTTTCTGTGTGGAGTTTGCATGTTCTCTCCATGTCAGTGTGGGTTTCCTCCAGGTGCTCTGGTTTCCCCTACAGTCCAAAGATATGCGATTAGGTTAACATGGGGCAACCATGGCCTAAAGGTTGGTCTGAAGTGCCCTTGAGCAAGGTACCTAACCCCCAACTGCTCCCTGGGCGCTGTAGCATGGCTGCTACTGCTCCGGGTACGTGTGTGTGTGTTCATTGCTCATTGTGTATGCATGTGTGTGTTCACTGCTTCAGATGGGTTTAAGTCTGTGCTTGAGTGGACGTGTAATAAATAAAGGCTTCTTGTTCTACTGCCCTAATGACAAGCCACTGTACCCCTAAAGGTACAATCTTCTTATTATTATTCTTTTGGCTGCTCCCGATTAGGGGTCACCACAGCGGATCTTTCGTCTCCATTGCTCCTTGTCTTCCACATCCTTCTCTACCACACCTGCCACTTTCATGTCCTCTCTCACCACATCCATGTATCTCCTCTTTGGCCTTCCTCGTTTTCATTTGCCTGGCAGCTCCATCCTCAACATTCTTCTTCCCACATGCTCTGCATCTCTTCTCAGGATGTGCCCATACCATCTCAGTCTCATCTCTCTTAGCTTCATTCCCAAGCTCTCCACATGTGCCGTCCCTCTGATGTGCTCAGTCCTTATCCTGTCCAACCTCGTCACTCCCATCGCAAACCTTAACATCCTCAACTCCGCCACCTCCAACTTTGCCTCCTGTCTCTTCGTTAAGAGTACGGTCTCCAATCCAGACATCACAGCTGGTCTCACTACTGTCTTATACATCTTACCTTTCACTTTTGCTGGGACTTTCCTATCACAAGCGACTCCCGAAATCCTTCTTCAACTGCTCCACCCTGCCTGCACTCTCTTTCTCACCTCACTATCGCAGCCCCCATTTTCCTGCACAGTTGACCCCAGGTACTTGAATTCACCAACTTTCTTTATGTCTACTCCTTGCATCTTCACTACACTCTCATCCCCATTCTCATTGATGCACATGTATTCTATTTTGCAACTGCTCACCTTCATTCCTCTTCGTTCCAATGCATCCCTCCATCTCTCCAAACCCAACTCAGCCTCCTTTCTACTTTCACCACATATCACAATATCATCTGCAAACATCATGTTCCATGGTGACTCTTGCCTCACTTCGTCCATCAAGCTATCCATCACTATGGCAAACAAGAAAGGACTCAAAGCAGATCCTTGATGGAGTCCCACCTTCACCTTGAACCATTCAGTTGTTCCAACTGCACACCTCACTGCTGTTTCACTGTTCTCATACGTGTCTTGCACCACTCTAATATACTTCTCATTCACTCCACACTTTCTCATACAATACCATAACTCATCTCTTGGCACTCTATTGTATGCCTTCTCCAGGTCTACAAACACACAATGTAGCTTTCTCTGGCCTTCTCTGTACTTCTCCATTAACATTCTTAAAGCAAAATTTGCATCCGACATGCTCTTCCTTGGCATAAACCCGTACTGCTGTTCACAGATTGCTACCTCTCTTCTCAGTCTCACCTCCAATACCCTTTCCCATAGCTTCATGGTGTGGATCATCAATTTGATCAAAATTGATAAGCCACCCCTAAAGGTACAATAATACTTTATTTTCAGAGAGTACCCATCACCTAACTCCTTTTGTCTGTTTTTATTTATTTTATCTTAAATGTTCAAGCAGCAGTCACCAAAGCAAATTCCTTTTTGCTTGGCAATACTTGATTGTACTTGGCAATAAACTTGGAACGAGCACATCAGAGGGACAGCACATGTGGAGAGCTTGGGAATGAAGCTAAGAGAGATGAGACTGAGATGGTACGGGCACATCCTGAGAAGAGATGCAGAGCATGTTGGAAGGAGAATGTTGAGGATGGAGCTGCCAGGCACACGAAAATGAGGAAGGCCAAAGAGGAGATACATGGATGTGGTAAGAGAGGACATGAACGTGGCAGGTGTGGTAGAGAAGGATGCAGAAGACAGGGAGCAATGGAGACAAAAGATCTGCTGTGGTGACCCCTAATCAGGAGCAGCCAGAAGAAGAGGAAGACTTGGCAATAAACTTGATTCTGATACATTACGATTTGAGACGCGTCCACACAAATCCGGAACCTTTAAGAAAGCGGCGTTTGTTTCCAGCCGGTCAGATTTCGGTGTGCCATGGCGTCGTTAAGGGCGGTGAGTTCACTCAGACCTGCTTTATTTCTTGCATGTGTCAGTAATTAACAGTTCTGGTTAAAATAATAATAATATCGACTCTTTTATCACAGTTTAATTCGTGATTGTTAAACTTCAGGCTGAGAGTTTGGAGATTTCAGTGGAAAAATAAAATAAAATGAACCATATACTGCGCGCGAAGTGAAGTGTGCATCGTGTTTATCTATTTACATTTAAAAATATTTTGCATTAAGATCAAGGTGTGCATTTATTATACAAATCTGTGCTGCATGATGTCAGCTTGTCTGATATTCCTAGATCTTAAATTTAAGGATTATTATTATTATTATTATTATTATTATTATTATATCTTGAGGTTATACTCAGTTATGAACTAACGACATGAAAACTCTCATTGTTTTATATAAAGTTTTTTTTTTTACATAACTTTTATGTTTAAACGTTTTCTCATTTCTTTAGTAAAAATCTCGTGCTAATTCCTCAGTTTGGTGAGCTTTGGGTTTTTGTTTGTTCAGGAAAGAGCAGGTAAAATATGCTAAAAAAAAAACACCCGAGTTACGTCATGTGGTCGGTTCGCACTTACAAGAAATTTGCTTTGGTGATTGGCGCATAAACAGTTCAGATGGAAGACTTTTAAAAATAGACAAAGGTATTTATAAATATAATTTAAGAAAAATTAGAATCTAAAATATACACATTTGAAAAGTGGGCATGTTTAAGGTGCGCGTGAGTTGTGTTGAAGTCCAGGTTGTCCAGGATGAGGCGGAATGTGCAGAGACGCGATGAAGAATCATGACATGAATGTGTGAGAAGAGGAGAATGAGTGCTGGACTTAAAGTTTATTACTGTAATTATCACCAGTGAGTGAGTGAGTTTAAAACCAAGAACAAACATGTGGGTGGGGCAAGCAATGATGATCACTGATTGGTTGTCAGGAAAAACAGTAATCGGTGCTTGAATGTTGGGGAAAGAGTCACTACGTTTACATGCACATAGAGAGAATCGAATTTCTGCCGTTGCTCGACTGAAATCGAAATTCAAAATGCCATGTATACACCTTAATTCGGCTGAAATTGAACCGAACTTGATTTCTCGGAATCGAGCTACACGACCTGGTTTATGCGATTTCTGCCGAGCTACTTTGCGCATGTAAACCCTATCGAGCTACTTGTCAAGCTACTTCCGGAAGTGACGAGTGACAAGACCACAAGCGGGAAACACAACAGCCTCGGTCGGCATGACAACGAATCATGACAACGGCATGAATCTTTTCTTTTTGTGGCATTGTTTGCACTGTTAAAATTTAGCTCACTTACTGTATCACCAAATACATCTGTATAGCTGTGAATTGTGTACATAAACAAGTCACTGTATTTGTGTGTGTGTGTTTATATGTCCAACATCTGAAGAATGTCAATAAAAACAAAACAATTGAACTTTTTGTGTGTTTATTAAGACAAGTTAAATTGTAAGCAAAAAAAAATATTTTTTTTGTAAGCAAAAAATGGACTTTAGAAAAATATTATTGTGCAAAATAAGTTGTCTTACAAAACAGTGGTCTGCGCCGGACAGTTTGTAGCCATAGTCTAAAAAAAAAAAAAGCCTAACAGCTTGAACACGGAACTGCTAGTGTTGCCAGATTGGGGGGTTTAAGTGCATTTTAGCGGATTTGAACATGTTTTGGGCTGGAAAACGTCAGCAGTATCTGGCAACACTATAGCTCTTCATGACGACAACCGGAAGTGTACCAACACGATGGGGCGTATAGCGCCACATGTGGCTCGGGTGCACAATGCACCTTGCACAATAGCCCAATTTCACTTGTGCATGTAGGATTGGATTTCTCTGGCACCCCTGCTGGGACCCTTTGCTCGATTACCGACAGCAGCTCGATTTGGACGTGCATGTAAACGTACTGAGTGCATGTAAACCCTATCGAGCTAGTTGTCGAGCTACTTCCGGAAGTGACGAGACCACAAGCGGGAAACACAACAGCCTCGGTCGGCATGACAACGAATCATGACAACGGCATGAATCTTTTCTTTTTGTGGCATTGTTTGCACTGTTAAAATTTAGCTCACTTACTGTATCACCAAATACATCTGTACAGCTGTTGCATAGCTGTGAATTGTGTACATAAACAAGTCATTGTATTTGTGTGTGTGTGTATTTATTATATTAGTGTGTGTGTGTGTGTGTATGTCCAACATCTGAAGAATGTCAATAAAAACAAAACAATTGAACTTTGTGTGTTTATTAAGACATAAGTTAAATTGTAAGCAAAAAATATATATATTTTTTGTAAGCAAAAAATGGACCTTAGAAAAATATTATTGTGCAAAATAAGTTGTCTTACAAAACAGTGGTCTGCGCCGGACAGTTTGTAGCCATACAGTCTGTTAGAGCAAGCCTAACAGCTTGAACACGGAACTGCTAGTGTTGCCAGATTGGGGGTTTTAAGTGCATTTTAGCGGATTTGAACATGTTTTGGCTGGAAAACGTCAGCAGTATCTGGCAACACTATAGCTCTTCATGATGACAACCGGAAGTGTACCAACACGATGGGGCGTGTAGCGCCACGTGTGGCTCGGGTGCACAATGCACCTTGCACAATAGCCCGATTTCGCTTGTGCATGTAGGATTGGATTTCTCTGGCACCCCTGCTGGGACCCTTTGCTCGATTACCAACAGCAGCTCAATTTGGACGTGCATGTAAACGTAGTCAGTGATCCATGATTTGTTGGAGAGAGCATTGGTGATCCCTGATTGGGTATCAAGGCAAGGCAAGTTTATTTATATAGCACATTTCATACACAATGGCAGTTCAATGTGCTTTACAGAAGTAAAAACAAAAACAGTAAACAATAGAGAGATAAAATTACATAAAATAATTTTATCTTTATTCTAAAATAATTAATTAAAAGAATTAAAAGAAAATAATAAGAATTAAACAATAGTAGAAATCAGGAAACAATAGTGGTCAGCTATCGGTCATAAGGGGCAGCGCTGATCGGTGACTGGTCGGGGGGAGGGGCAGCGCTGATCGGTGACCGGTCGGGGGGAGGGGCAGCGCTGATCGGTGACCAGGTTTCCATTGCGTTTCTGTGCAAACTAGAAGTGATGTATTAAAAATGTCCACAAAACAGTCATTAAAGGCCTCCCCCCATACACCGATTAGATTTGAATCCGATTCCAAAGCTACCAATTTGATTCAATCTGATACGATTCAATTCCAATTAGATATCGATTCAGCAGGAGAGTTCAGGACTCGTTAAATATTAAATTAACCAGGAGAGCGACATCTAAAGGGGAGGACTAGTAATTGTTAATTCTAGTCAGAGACGATTTGTTTAATCCTGGTGGAAATGAAGCTAGAAAACCATTCACCCAAAAAATTAAATATTAGACTAAAAGATTGATACTGAATCAAAAGAATTTAGAAAAAAATTACGTGATTGACTGATATTTTTGTGCACGCCTAGTTTCCATATCTTCATGTCATGATTTAAAATTTGGTTTTGCCAAATTCTGCTTTATCGGATCATCTGGGGGCTGGGGGGGGACCACATACACCTCATGAATGTAAAAACTTGAGATGAGTTTTCTTGAAATTCACGTTTTCATTACTCAGGTTTTTTTTTTTTTTTAAATATAAAGTTTGCAGTTTCAGATTGCTCATTAGTTAGCGTGTGAAGCAGCTTAGTGGAAACAGCTACTGGTTAGTTGTTAGGAGCGGTGGTAATCGGGTGTTTGGGAAAATAACGCACCCACACACGCTGAATAAAATGCAGGCCAAGTTCTAGAATGTGGAATGTGACCTGTAAAGCCTGACCTTCATGCCATGCAACCTGTGTTTAACACCAACACGGTGTGTCACCCTGACTGTGAAAGGCAGGTATTCTGCCTGAATTGATCGGTACGACGTGTTCTCTCACTTCCCTTCTCCCTCTCAGGCATTATGTGGACGTTTCCTGCAGCCTCTCCCTGTGTGTTTGGGATCTCTGCGCTTCGCCAGCTCTTCTTTCAAGGTAACTCGCTCAGTGAACCTGGAGAACGGAGATGTAACCTAATCCCTTGTCTCGGTTTCCGATTACACCATGCCGGTGGTGGAATGTGCACGACTGGGCTCTCGCGAGTTTTTACAGGCTGAGGCGGTGCCATTAATTGCTTCTCACTGTGGTTTAACTTGGGTGGAGTTTTACTGGTGGTGTGTTCATGCTGTTTGAAGTGTGCTGTAGCTGTTTTTCTGACTGTTTGTTTGCTTGTATTCCTCTCTTTCTGCTTTTTTCCCCTCTTTCACTCTCTGCAGCGCTTTCTCATTCTTCTGACTCACTGCTTTTAATTTGATTAAAATTTCAATGAATTTCTGAATTGCATGCGCAATCAATTATGGTGAATTTAAAAAAAAAAAAATCTGTCTTCCACATATCTGCTTTCACTTTCTTCTCTCTCTCTCTCTCTCTCGCGCTCTCTCTCTCAGGCTGCAGATCTGGCCATTGAGAAGAGGCAGACGCCGATCCCCAAGCCTGACCTGTCCAACCTGGTCTTCGGAAAGTTTTTCTCGGATCACATGTTGACTGTGAGTTGGTCGGAGAAAGAAGGATGGGAAGCTCCTCAGATTAAACCCTTCCAAAACCTGTCGCTCCACCCTGCATCCTCTGCTCTGCATTACTCCGTTGAGGTGCCATTGTTTATTCACAATCCACCTTCACGGTTTTTAAAGTGGCACGTGTGTGCGCTTGCTCAGAGTTTTGGATTTTTAGAGGATGTTAAAGACCGTTTAAAAAAAAAAAAAAAAGTTACTTGGTTCAAGAAAAATACTAAAAATGATGGGTAAAGTTTTGCCACAAAGGTAATTTGTCTCTTTTTTTTCTCAAAAAACCCCCACAAACATTGGATTTTCACTTCATTAAAAAGCTTATTGTCCCAAGGAATATTCAGAGTTTAACCTTGGTAGATGTTCACATGTTGCAAGAGGTGAGACACAGCCCTGATCAGAGGCCAGTAGTAGGTCATTTACTACTTTAACCAGTGCTGTCTCTGTGCTATGATGAGATCTAAATCCTGACTGATGCATTTCATGGATGTTATTCCTCTGTAGATGCGCACATCACTGCTGTACCGTGGCTTTTTCTAGGATGTTGGAGATAAATGGGAGGTTTGATGTTGGCTGATAGCTGGACAGCTGACTGTTCGAGGTCAGGGTTTTTTTTTAATCAGGGGTCTGATAACTGCTAGTTCAAAGGATTTAAGTACCTGGCCAATGCTAAGGGAGGAATGAATTTTAGAAGAGGTATGATTGCTTCAGTTATTGTCTGTCTGAAGAGTTGCAGTGGTTGCTTTGCTTTACATTTGCTTCCTTCTCACATTAGATTAGTTACGCAAGTTTGCTTGCTTCTTGTACTTAATCAAGATTCCAACAGTCTTTGCTACTTCCTTCCAAATTTAATTTTTCTTCAGAACGTCTCCAGGTATGTTTTATTGAGAAGTCATGTTTGACCGGATAAGATGAAAACATGGTTATAAGTTTTTGTAATAACATCACCATGACCACCTCCTCGCCCCAATGTGTGGAACAGTAAAGGAGGAATTAATTTGGTAGGACCTAAAGTTTGATCAGGGAACTGAATAAACGTCGACTGTAGGATTTGCTCTGAGGAATGATTCAAGGCATTCATAGGATTTGTTTCTTTGGAGCGTCGTAGTGAAAATCGTGGCTTCGTTTTGTGCACGTGTTTAGGAAGTGAACGATGGCATGTCGTTTTGATCGCTTGCTCTTGCGAGTGTCGCGTATCAGATGTCACAGATTTACTGTTCTGAATTTTTTTTTTTATTCATGATGTAGCTTTCAGACTCATTATTTATAGCATAGACTAGATTTAATCAAATCAGTTGATCTGATTAATTTCCAATCATTTCCTCTTGCATTTCTTGTGTGTGTGTGGGGTCCTTTAGCTGTTTGAGGGGATGAAGGCGTTCCGGGGAGTGGATAATCAGATCCGTCTGTTCCGGCCCATGCTGAACATGGAACGCATGTATCGCAGTGCAGAACGCTGCTGCCTGCCTGTGAGTCTCTCTCTCTCACACACGTGTGCAGACATCTCATTACCAGATAGACTAGAGACACTGCTCAAATAAATGAAGAAATTTATAAATTTATTCAATTTAAAATATATATACTATTAAAAAGATGGATAAATACACAAGTTGATGGATGCATTAGTAAACTAATTTTTGGGTAAATAAGTGGATAAATTGTTAAACAAATGGATAAGTAGAAAAATTATTTAAATTAGAAATGTAAAATATGAAAAGGAAAGGGTGGAAGACACACATTTATGGATGAATAAATTAAACGTTAATTTGATTTAAATATAACTTTCTCCTGTAGTTGTCGAACTTGAAGCGGGCAGCCTGATCATCTCCGGCTCTGATCATCGTCCCCCTCCAGTCGAGCCTCAGCGGTGTTGGTTTTTATTTTAAAATGTTCTCGTTTCCCTGCAGGTGTTTGATAAAGGCGAGCTGCTGGAGTGCATTAAGAAGCTCATCGAGTTGGACCAAGAGTGGGTCCCGTACTCCACTGACGCCAGCCTTTACATCAGACCCACCTTCATTGGTGTCGAGGTGAGAGAGATTCGTACTGAAGCACGCTGAGATCACCGCTAATCTTTTAACAGGGTTACAGTCGCGATATCACTATCACGGTATCATATCGTCGCAGCATCATAACATCATGATCAGTTTTACTGTGATACTAAAACGGTATCACCGTACTATCACAATATGATCATGATATCACGAAATCGTCACAGTATCAGAACATATCGATATGATCACAGTATAGCCTCCTGTTGCACAGCATTGCATGTACATCACTGATCACATGATGTGAATCAGAGCTGGGAGATATAATGTAACATCGATTTTTGTAATAAATTGTCACGTCGGACTTTGCTTTTGAGATGTTGCAGATATCACAAAATCTTATTACATTAGCAACAGGGTCATTCCATGTCAAATCAACCAAATTCAAAGGTTTTCCCACCTCAGATTTTTTATTTTTATTCCCCCCCAGTGATAGATACACGTATGATGACCAAAGCCCAAATATTAGGTCTCTCTGATGACCTATGAGCTCATTTCAGCCTAGTTTGCATAAGGGGGGGTCAAGATTACAATTTTCGCCTATAATCTGGAGCTAAATTAGGGCTATAAAAAAGACATTTATGATTGCCATATCTTCATTATTTTGCTTGTACTGTAAGTTTGGGAGGTATATTTTAGGATTTGGGCATCATTATCATCAGCTTTGAACATGTGTACGAAGGGCAGCATGTTAGAAAAAATAACAATTTACCCAGTCATGATTGCATTTTCTAGTAAGTTAGAGTGCTTATTATGAAAAAACTACACCACAGCTGTCCATATCTTTAACACCGTACTATGGTGGACCAACTTCTTACGCCCTTCATGTATTTGCATGGCTGTAGATGTTGTATATCTTAAAGGAAGGAACATGCAAACTTGACCCAGAATGAGAGTGCCAAATTATCCCTTATTTTAGGGGGTCAAAATCCAAAGAGGGACACGCGGTACATAGCTGGTATTTTATATATTTAAAGTAGGTTAATAATATCAAATAATGTATAATAATTAGGTGTGTAATATCTTGCGTTCTTAGAAAAATATTGGCATCATTTATGCACAAAAAATGCTCATTTTCTCTTCTGAGCCAACTTTGACCTTGCATAAACTAATTCTGATGTTCTGGGATCTAAATTTGTGGTAATTTATTTTTAGCTTTGCTGACTTCAGCACATGCATGAAAATCCCTCACCTTTCGGCGAAATTCGCCGTTTTGAAATGAAAATGGGTGACCTACGTGAATCGTGTAGATCCGATGAGAAAAAAAATTGGGGGGTTTGATATTGACCCAAAGGGCAAGGAGGTCACTTCGCACCCATAGACAATTCGTGCCGTTTTGCGCCTCCTCCTCCTGCTTTGATATTGACGCCATAGCGACGAGTACATCTCGCTGCGAAGGGCAAGCAGCATCATTTCGTGCCTCTTCTCCTGCTGGCCAGAGCGTGCACACATCTGTCAGAGTGCAGACCAGACCACCAGAAGCTGGATTGAGTCATCGGACTGAATTTCCTACGGTTTTCAAACTTTCCTGATCGCTATCAAAACAAACAAAACTTCCGGCTTGATTACGTCAGCATTCGAAAGAGGGCGTGTGCGTCTTTTGACAATCCCTGTGTCCGAAATTGCTCGCTACTCACTATATAGGGCACTGTATAGTGGAGGCGCCATTTTGTAGTGCTGTCCCTGCTGAAAGAAATCAAATTAAGTCTCAAATTTGATTTAATAAAAGACAGCAGCAAAGAAGAAAGTATTCAGCCTTGATTTCAAAAGAACTGAAAGCTGCAGGTACTTCCATCTCTCGGCAGGCTGAGTGGTATGCTGGGGCACCTCTTGCCAGCAGACCAGGATATCCAGAGGGAACTTGTGTGGTTCAGTGTTGACCTGACCATCCCCAGCTTCAAGGAGGGAGAGAGCATCATGGAGTGGTGGGGTCATGTCTTCGACGAACCAGACAAGTACCCTTCCCTGGGTGCACTGGTTAAGTGTTGCCTCTCCATCTTTCATGGACCTAGAGTCGAGTCCTCATTTAGTCTGATGAATGATGTAATTGATCAAAGGATTGGCAACATGAATGTGGAAACCTTTAATGCAATACAGACGGTCAAGTACACGCTGATGTCCAAGGGGAAGACAGCTATGCAGCTCTTTAGAAGGGAGGACGTGAAGTCTGGGGAAGTGGACAGAACATTGTGCAAGAACATTAACTCTGCAGCAGCCACATACAAACACCAGCAGAGGGTGAACAAGGAGGAAAAGCAGCAGCAGCAGAGCAAGTATGGCTCTCAAGCAACTTGCAGTGCTCAGCAGGCCAAGAAGCAGACTGCTGAAGGAGAGAAGCGAAAGCGGGCCATGGAGACACTGGTGGTCCAGGCAAATCCCTCATTCTCATTATCTCTAGCCGCTTTATCCTGTTCTACAGGGTCGCAGGCGAGCTGGAGCCTATCCCAGCTGATTACGGGCGAAAGGCGGGGTACACCCTGGACAAGTCGCCAGGTCATCACAGGGCTGACACATAGACACAGACAACCATTCACACTCACATTCACACCTACGCTCAATTTAGAGTCACCAGTTAACCTAACCTGCATGTCTTTGGACTGTGGGGGAAACCGGAGCACCCGGAGGAAACCCACGCGGACACGGGGAGAACATGCAAACTCCACACAGAAAGGCCCTCGCCGGCCACGGGGCTCGAACCCGGACCTTCTTGCTATGAGGCGACAGCGCTAACCACTACACCACCGTGCCGCCCGTCCAGGCAAATAAAAGGAAAAAATGATCACTATTCCTTGTGTGTTCTCCACTTTCTTTGTTCTATTATTCACATTTTTTTCCAGGGCATAATTTCACTATAACTACATGTATTTGTACTGTATGTCCTTGTGCAAATGTCAATACAGTATACTTAGTAAGGAGGCTATAATATTTATTCTGTGGGAGGACCCCCCCAAACAAAATAAAACAACACCAGAGGCCACGTCACCACTCGCGCACCCTTCTCACCTTTTTCACCCCTGACCGGTTTTCATGCCTGTCAGCAGCAAAGCTGTTCAAATAGCTTAGTCCGTCCGTCTGTCCATCCGTTAGCAGGGCACGTTTTGACACCGTAAGAGCTAGGAGGCTCACATATGGCCTGAATGTACCTTGGGTGACCACAGCCTAGCTCAGCAAAAACTAGGTCACTGTGATCTATTTTACTGACTTTATAGGCCAGAGTTTGTTGTTTTTGAGGTGATTTACATGTATTCCCAATGGGGAGGATTTGGGCCTGTATTTCAGTGGCCTTTTCAAGTTGCATTTACTTTGTGATGTGATTTAATAGGCTTTGACAAGACCTTTTGACCCATATGACCTCTTTGACCTTGTTTTCAAGGTCACAGGAGGGTTTAAAGTTTTTATTTCAACCTAGAAGCCACTATAAAGCACGTAGTCACGGCAAATCACCACGCGATGGCAAGCCTCCAAGCTACAACAAATGACCACATTCTGTCACCTGTTGCACTCTATGAATGGGCTCTCAGGGAAATCCAAGGTATCAAGTTCTTGTACGTCTCTAAGGAAGATGTGGTAGAAGCATCACAGGCCCAAGAAGAACGGTGCAAAGAAGGTGCCTGGCATTAGAAGCCATCACCGCTTCATACCTGATGGGGCCTAACCTGAGAATGTACAGGATCTCTGCAGATATTTCCATGACGAGTGGGACTCTAGCACATTCTACTGCATGGTTTTCCCCAAAGCATTTTAGCATATCGGGCCCGATACGCTCGCTCTGCTTGCCGATACGCTTAGTCGCTTTAGTTAAAATCCGATACGCTTAGATTTATACCGATTACGTTAAATTTCCTACCCACAAGTAACTAGATACATAGGAGGGCAAATAACAGATCCATTTACATACTGATTGATATTTGTGTTAAACAAGCGGTCTTTTTTTTTTCCAGTGTTTGTGTTGATTCTGTCAAAGTAAGTCCACGTGGTATGATGTAAACAAACTAATCTGTTGGCTACGTCAAGATCACGCGTTCAAACCGTCCAATAAAAACATCGAAAGAAAACATCAGACATCCCGGAAGTTTCAGATTCATTATAAGCGATCTCATTGGCTGCCGATGTCGTCCCCCACCAGACGGACAAAGCCGACTGATTTTAATAAGCTAGGAGAAGACTCGCTGGACAAATTAATCCACATCAGCATGGATGACAGCGAGACGGACTATGAGAGGGCTCCCCAACATCGGGCCAAGCAAAAGCCAAGGAGAATTAATCTGCTTTAAACGAGTAGAAAACTTAATTCATTAGTTTGGGTTTGCAAAAAGATTATGTACTTATAAACACTCTCACGAAGTGAAGTTGTCCAAATGTGTCAAATATAGCATAATTTCAAATAATGATCATAAGCATTTTTGGCAGTGTGATGTCACTGGGATCCATTTAACAAAAGGCGGCTCCGGATTATTCTTTTGTTAAAGGCTCACAGTGACATCACACTGCCAAATACGCTCATCATTATTATTTGAAATCATGCTACATTTGACACTTATTAACACAATCTCTTCATGAAATGTGTTTAAAAGTACATAATCTTTCTGCAAACTTAAACTGTAGAAATTAAGTTTTCCTTTAAATACATGTTTTAATCTTAATCTAGTCCATTTAATAAAGTGCCAAAATTTAAACTTTATAATATGCAGCTGCCTTACTTTTCTTTTCAGTGCATCTTGGTTCTACATATATTACGGTAATTGCATCAGAAACATTCTAAATCATTAGTTATAGTAATACAGCAACTTATTTTAAGGTGGCAGGTCTTAGGTTCGGATCCCTTTGTGATCAACAGGAGGTCATGATGATCGAGTCTCTTCATTGGATTGCATAAGACGGAGCAAACCACTGTTCATATTTTCATGCACATTTGTTACAACACTACTTGATAGATAATTAAGGGATCCCCATAGATTTTCAGATCTATCCTAGACCTCAGTAATCTATAACAAAACAGTTTAACCTGCATGTTGAACTTTAAGGTGAAATTTCAAATGTGTTTAATACTATTTAGGTCAGAAATGCTAGTAAAATCTATCCTATAATCATCATGGATCTAAAACCTCTGAGACCCTGAAAATGCACCTGAGAGCATCGATTTTAAAAAAATTTTCCGGGGGAGCATGCCCCCGAACCCCTCTAGTTTCACTTCACGCCTTTAGCGCTTGCTTTCACACCATTGGCACTCAGTTGTCTGTGTATCATCATGCCAGAATTTAGGGCTTTAATTTTTTTCTCGGGAAAACACTGCTACTGCACACCATGATGTCCAAGAATACAAGCCTGGTGCATATGGGGCAGGGGCGATTTCTCAGAGACAACAAGGGAAGCCGAGCTTCCCCTAAAATTCTCTCCCCAAACTGCGGCGTCTACGACGTTGAATTCTCATTAAAACAATAACTTGCATACCATAATATATGCCCAAGATTGTATTTATGTTCATAACTATCCTGTAACTTATTTGAGTGATGTCTGACGAACTTGCAGTTCGCTACGAGAATCACCTTTGCTGCCAGGCTGTAACCTTTCTTATTTCAATGGGCTCTATGGACTGACAGCAGTGTTGCCAGATTGGGCGGTTTTAAGTGCATTTTGGCGGGTTTTGAACATATTTTGGGATGGAAAACGTCAGCAGTATCTGGCAACACTGACTGGCAGCCGGGTATCCGTTGCAGTCTATGAGAGGGCTCTGAACAGCCAATTTCGGCTAGTTGTTATTGGTTAAAATCAACAAAATCGTCACTTCCAGGGAAGCCGGGCTTCTCTGGGACTAAACGAGACAGTGGGAGGGGCAAGAAGCCGGGCTGATGAAGGATTATTGGAGGTAGTGTTTGAAAGACATGAGGAGGGCAGTACTTTGGCAAGGAACACGGAAGCATGATCAGTCAGTCCCTAGCGGATGTCGAGAAAGTGCAGTCGTGTGCCAAAGTGCTGTCCGACTTTCTTTTCATATAAACGTTTCTTCTCATTGATGTCTCTGTACATTACTCTGTAAATAAATGTAAATATTACTCGTTGTGCTCCGTTAACTTTCATCCATTCTATCAGTTTGATCATTCGTGAATTCACTCGTTTATTTCATTTGTAGTTCAATCTGGTTGTAGGCTAGCTTGAGCCTTATTGGGATCTGCAGTGCTAGCTGCTAACAGAAATTGGTGAAGTCTCTGGAAAGCACAACCAGCTGGTATGACAGGGTCACAGACCATTTTCTGGAAAAGGAGCGGAGGGCAGAATTTGTGTATAAATAGTGTTCATGTTCATGAATGTGAAGTGTGTATATTGTTCAGTAATGTTAAGAGAATGGTGGGCTCTGTGTTATAGGTTATACCTGGGTATAATATTCAAGGTTCTGTGTGTTGCATAGCCTACCTGGTTATGAATTTCCAGACTGTGTTGCAGAAGATGTTCAAGGATGTGTTGCACAGCTGGGTGTTGTGTTAAAGACTCTGTGTTGCATATCAGGGTATGATGTTCAAGGCTCTTCGTTGAATAGCCAGTGATTTTTGGATGTTTGATATTTTTGATTAAGGATATGAGGCACTAGCCTGGCAAGCCAGACTATAACATGAAATGTACAAGCAAAAATACTTTCTGCCACTAGGTAGGGTTGTCGAGTTCACTATGCTAATGGGGCACACCTTTCTATGCTTTGATATCCGGCCTACAGGTTTTACGATGAACGCGTAAAATGGGCTTCCCCTGTTTTAAAAACCAGCAGCCGCCACTGATATGCGGCAGCCGTCTATGACCAGGTCTGGTATATAGGAAGTGTGCTAGAGGTAGATGAAGACAAGGATGATCTACTCATCACTTTCATGAGGCAAATGCAGAATCCTTGCATGTACAAATGGTCCAGGCAGAAGGACAAGTGCTGGGTTCCTGTGGGTTATGTGCTGTGCTCGCTGCCACTTCCCAGTACAACTACAGGCAGACTGTACAAGTTCCAACAGATGGGCATTAATAAAATCGGAGACAGTTTTAAGTTGTTCACAAGTGTGTATGGATGAACTCTTAGAAACACTATCAGTGGCATTGATGACATGTAATGTGACTTGTTTTGAACGTTACCTAGAGTTTTTTTGGAAATTATCATATTTTGCTGTGATGATTAATACATGTTGATCAATGGTCTGGCTTATACTGAATTTATCTTTGATAGCCAGATATGTCTGACTTGAAGTTTGGCTAAACTGTTAGTTAATAAACATTTTTGTGTTAAACAAAACAATAGCGTTCCCTTTTTCAGAGGATTCCTAGCAGTTGGTTAATGTCGGACCCCGGGTCCAGTTGTTTTGTTGTAACTTCAAAAGGGAGAGTATTACATCTTCCATTTTTTCACATCTTACCAAGGCGCATATTTTCAAGCACGAAAAAACTGAAAGTTATAACGTGTCCCTTTTGAGAAAAGTACTGTATGTATCCAATTATGACAAAAATAGCACTTCATTCTGGGTCCAACTTCAGGGGTTAATAAGTCAGTGAATATAGCCACTGGGGCTTCGAGCTTGTTTTAACATGCTTAAGAAGTTTACTGACGGTGTCCTTTAAAAAATTTAGGTCTCTATCATCACTAAGCTAAGAGTAATGAAGAAATCAAAATCATAAAAATACACTAGCGAATTTTCATTTAGGTGATTTTTCTATACCACCTAAGGGCTAAACTGAGTAAAATATGTCGACAATGATGGTTAAAATCAGGAGAGGACCAACTTTTTTTGATAAAATCCATGTCATAGACTGAACACTTCTGCAAGTACTTTTTCTAGATGCACAAAGTTGCTCCAGAATTGAAGCATTCAAGAAGGAAATGACCCCGACTTCAAAAACCAGGCTGAATCTCAACAGTTAGTGATAATTAAGCTTAAAGCAGATACGCAGAGCTTTTGTTTTTAAATAAATGAGTGGATAGTGTCTCCATCCTTGACTCTTGTATGCTGCATAAATGGTGATTAAAAAATGTGTATTTTTGAGAGTTAAAATCGCCCATGAAGTTGTCATTGGTGCTGAGCCAGCCAGCCCCGAGTGCGTGACGTCACAGCGGGAACCGGTTTTAAGGCCGAGGCCTTTTACAGCTATAGACCAAAGTCATAAAAATTTATGGTGAAAGTAAGAAATAGCGTTACCGACTCACTCAACTAAGACTGATGTGACTTCATTGATTGTGGGTTGACTCTCATTAAAACAGGATGGGTGTTATAACTTATGCAACATGCATGCATTTTCACTGATTAATTTAATGAGCCTTTTACATTTGATCAGATGAACTGAGACAATCACATTCTGAAGCAAATTAAATAATCTTATATCGCTAACTTAATACAAGTTACAGGTATTAATCTAAATGCAGGGAAACAACGTGGTGTTTGTTTTGTATCCAAATGAGAGTCGGAGCTTACGCGTCTGTGTTCTCACTTCTTAAAGGCCGATCTTGTGGCCGATTGTTTTTGAAACAATCTGACTTTCAGTTGTTCGTTTGGTTCTCCGTTCATTCACTTCTTCCACGTCAGGGCGAGATGGCAGTGATATCCAGTTTAGAAATCAGACGGCTGCTCCACTCTTTCACTTTTCTTTATACTGTGCATTCCACCATTACTGCTGGGCTCGGGCAATTACTAAAACCCGGGACGGAACGGGACGTCACCGGTTTTAGCAACAACTGCGGGGAGATCACTGCCCGAGCGATATGTCCCGTTCCGTCCTGGGTTTTAGCAACAACCCTCTGCTCATTCCAGGGGGACTGGTGCAACTGAACTCTTTCCTTTTCTTATAGTTTTCTTTGTCGGTACTGCACCCTCTTTCAATCCGGGCTTATAGCCAACGCTCCTCAACAGATCAGAGGTCTCGTACGAGTCTTCAGTAAAATGTGCAGAGCAGAGGAGAGACCACTTCGTAGGCGCCCAATGTGCCCGTGAACTTCTCGCAAAACGCATCCACATCTTTGCAGTTTGAACATTCTTGGGCCATGAATCAGGGCTTGAAATTAACTTTTTTTTCTTTGTGTCCCCCAGTGGTCCCGAATTCTGTGTTGTATTGTCCCGAATGGAAGCAATAGTGTCCCCATTTTTTTCCTCTCTGAAATAACCAGTGGTTAATATTATCATATGAAGTTACTATTATATTTGTAACTATGCGATTTTGAACCCTTTATATCATTTTTACAATAAGTCACAAGACACAAGCGACACATCCTATACATCATCTACTTCAAAATTAGTTATTGCATTTTCAGTTTATTAAACTTTGGCGATCTCACTGTATGAATAGATACCCGTTTATTTAAAGGGGCCAACTAGCTCATTCAGAAAATGTTTCAACTCCCTACATCTGCAGTACACTTTAGTTGAAAATAAGACCCCTTTTATGTTCATTTCATCTACTTATACCTTGAATATCTGTTGGCACTTATAAGGCCAACTTATAATTTTCACCATTACCGTTATCCATTTTTATGAACTTTCCGTTATCCATTACCGTTATCCATTTTTATGAACTTTCCGTTATCCATTTTTATGAACTTTCCGTTATCCATTTTATGAACTTTCGCTGCCGGGTGCAAATGTTAGCAACATCAGCATAGTGCCAGCAGGTCCGAGCCTAGTTGTGCTGCTGACTGACTAAACTTTCTGAACTAGAAAGACACCAAGAAAACTCACTTATTCTGTTGAATGGTATCTTCCGTCAATATCATCCACATCATTCCTGTTGTATTTTATAACGTGTCTAACAGTGTTCATTAAGTTCATTCAGTTGCTAGCGTTGCCTGCAGACCAGGCGATGACACTTTGGATCCTGAAGGTCCCGGAGACGTTATGTCTGGGCTTTCAGTTTCTTCCCCGCGGTCGGTCCGCTTCAACCACTTAAGCATTTTTGTTCTGGCAAGAGTCGGCGCAGCGTGTGCGGTAGCAATTCCATTCCAAGTCCATATAATGCGGACTCCGGCCGAAGATTCTAGAACAGAATGCGCTGCTCTGTAGCCTACTGATGCAGGTGCATCGAAAGTGTAGCTACTAATGTATTTTTCGCTGTTAACGTTTTAAAATTAAAATTGACAAATTAGGTGAATGTCTACGTATGTGTTACGGCTTTGTAAATAATATTAATGTAGAACTTTTTTTCTAGATCTATTTTTTTCCATTGTCCCGGAATTGTCCCAGATATGATAATTTTGTGTCCCGATGACATTTTTTATGGTCCCCGGGACGTCGGGACACTGTTAGTTTCGAGCGCTGCCATGAATGCAACGCAAATCCACCTTCTGTCATGTTGCTGCACCGGCCAGCAACACATCTACGTGGCATAGTGATAAATTAGCTCAAAATGGAGGATCGGCGTTGCAGTCAGCTGTGTTTTAGTATAGTGGAAATGGCGATGAGGCCGATAGACTTCCTGCTGTGACGTCACGGACGTCAAGGTCATTCACTCAGACCGCTACCTATATAAATCACTTTTAATTGTAAAAATTACTATATTAGATTTATTGTTAACGCTTAAAACTATTCCTGTGCCATTCTTGAGGTCTCAAGGCATTTATAAACGAAAGTGAGGCCATGGCTCTGCGTATATGCTTTAAATACTTGGCCTTAGTGCTCCTCAGGCATGCTACTTGCAGTGTGCAAAGTTTAAGCAAAATCAAAAATTTGAGGTGGGAGGCTCTGGTTGAGTTGACATGGAATGACCCAGCTGACGTTTAAAATTTGTAAGTCTTTCAGATTGTAAAAACAAATTGTTACGTTTTATTTCATGTGTGTGTGTCTCTTGTGATAAATGTGTGGTGTGGAAATGCCTTTGAGAATCATGGTGTGATGCTTTTGTCCTATTGTCACAATCTTAATGTAACCTTGCAAGATACTAATTAACTGGCTAGTAACATCACTGTACTCATTGTGTTGTAAAACAATTATTGGAATACGTCTGCTATGCTGACCTTTCAATTCTCTTGTCTCTCGTTGGCTCAGCCTTCTTTGGGCGTGTCCCGATCAAGTCGCGCCCTCCTTTTCGTCATCGTGGGGCCGGTGGGGCCGTACTTCGCCACGGGAGCCTTTAATCCTGTGTCCCTGCTGGCGGATCCTCGCTTCGTGCGAGCCTGCAGGGGCGGAGTGGGCGCGTACAAGATGGGCAGGTCAGAGGCAAAAAAGATTGATTTAAAGTTTTATTTATTTTTTAATTTGAGCATTTTTCACCTGATGTGAACCATTTAAACTTGAAGTCGAATTCTTTGTGCTGATGATTAAAGAGAGATTTGCACACTGCACTCTCAGAACAAGCTGAGAGGCTAAATTTTACACACTTTATATGGTCTTTCCCCCCATTTTTAAACCTGTGTACAGGGCCCTCTGCAATTATTGGCACCCCTTGTAAAGATTCAGTAAAAAAGGGTTTTAAAAAAAAAATCAATCACCTTTTGGTGAAGTCGTTTCATCTCGCACTGAAAAAATGAGAAATCCGACCTTTTAATTGAAATAAATTTATTCAGAGAAAAACAAATCCATAATTATTTTTAACGAAATTTTTCAAGAAAAACATGTGCAACTATTCTTGTCACCCTGGAAATAATGGTGAGCACAACATATCGTACAATAATCTTGCAGGGATCCCAGACGTCCGCTATTTAGCGGAATTCCGCTATTTTTCTAGCCAAAGTGGTGTGAGTGGTGTTTTTTTTTTTTTTTTTATTTTTTTTTTTTTTTTAAATCTCTTGTATATCCGTTAAAAATATGTTTAAGTAAAATGACCAGCAGAATACGTTCTGATTTGGTTTGCTTGTTTAGCGATGTTTGTCAGCTTCGTTTGTTCTCGTTGACATTCGGGAACACTCAGAAGTTAAATTGATGTAAATACTGCGAGACTGTACGTGATAGAACGAGAAAACAATATGGCTGCGCCCATTTGCTAGAAAATGTGTTTTAACTCTGTTCATGCTTTTGTTTCTAATGCGTTGAACTTAAGTCAATATGCAGGGCTGTGAAATTTCCGCGGATTCTGTCGTGAAAAATATCTTCACAAAACGTCTATTTTTGCATTAAAAATCACTGGGGGGTCTAGTCGGTTTTAATCGCCTTGCACGAGACCGGCGGCTCAATACAGCCGGACTCGCGGAGTTTTTTGCCAGCTGAGTGTGGAACACGTCTTGACTGCGAGTGACAGAGCTAAAAATAGCTATTGCGTGACTTGGCACCGCGTACGTGAATTTTGTACTTACTGGGTGTAAGATCAGACATGGATAAGATGCCATCAAAAAGGAAAGCTAAGGAGGTGTTTGAGAGAGATGCAAAGAGGGCTAGAAAAGAACACACAGACAGACTGAAGGAAAAGATGAAAAAGAACAAGTTTGCAAAACTGAAAGAGATGGTGTTAAAGAAAAGAAAATTAAAAGACTTTCATTAGATGCTGTTTGACAGACTATGAACATTTTGTAAATAGCTTTAATAGAGGAATGCAAATACTATAGAACTAATAACTAATAGCCTTACTGAAAGATGAATTGAAAGAAATAGCTGGGAGTGATGCAAAGAGGAATAGAAGGAGCCAGAAGTAAAAGAAAAGATGTAAATAATATATTAGATAGAAACATTTAGTTTTTTTAAACTTTTGCTCTGTAGACAAGAGACATTGTGACAGATTCTTGGAAAAAGCCAGGACATAATACAAGAATTAAGTGTAATTTGGAAGACAACAGGTATCTCTCACTTAAATATTGAGCATGATTTTTCACAATGTCATTTTGAAAGGCCTATCAAAGTTTTCTTTGATTAACATTTCTTTAAATTATTTACACTTTTTTTTAACTTTTATTTTGATTGAGATAAAATACATAGGCACTTATTAGATATTTCAAGGTATTTTACATGGATCTTTCATTTTAAAAGAGAAAACTGTTGATAGGTATTTTATATGGCAAAATGAAGACCAAGACTAGTCAAATATTTACTTGTTGAGATCAATTTTTTACTTGCAGGAAATGCTCAGAATACACCATATAACACCTAAAATGGCTTGGTGTCTGGGGCCCTGCAGGCCCCAGACCCCCGGCTTATGCTGGGGGGGCTGTGCCCCCAGACCCCCCCTTTTCCTCGGATTTCTTATTTACAATTTCACAGCCCTGAATATGTCGTGGAAAAAAGATATCGTCCATAAAAGAGATAGCGGAACAGTGTCCGGGTTAGAAGAAGTATATTCTTCAAAGCTACATTTTCATCTAATTTTTATAAATAATTTTTTTTTTTGCCACTTATGTCGTTGATTACAAAATATGCCATCAAATAGATACACATTATGGTTAAATTCTGTTGCTTTTCTATGTTAAATCTATGTAAAAATGTGTTCTATAGCATCTTTAAATGTTAGTCTCAACAGTTTCAGGCAGCCCCCTTGACCCCTGCTGGTAGTTTCTTACATTCCTCTATTTTTTCAATTACTGCTGGGATCCCTGATCTTGGAGGTGTGCGCGTGTGTATAATCCCCCCCCCCCTCCCCCCAAATTCTTTGACATTTATTTATTTGTTTGTGATATTTTATGTATGTTTGTTTTCTGACTGCTTTTTCCTCTCCAGCTGTTCATGCTGCCCTTTTTTATCTTTTTAATTCTGTCAGTGGCAATCAGCAAAAAAATCTATTTTGGTTATTTTTGTTCAATTCATGCTTTCTTCTTTCTAATTGTGCTCTTTCCCTCATTTCTGATTTTTTTTTTTTTTTTCTTCCCCCGATCATTTTTTTTTTTTTTTTTTTCCCCAGTTGCTGCTGACTTTTTTTGTCCTCATTTCAGGCTTTTTTTTTTTTTCCCTTCCCTCCATGTCCCTCCTTTTTTTTTTTTTTTTTTAACTTTTTCTGAACCTTAATTTTTTCCAGACCTTTATTTATTTTTTATATGTAAACATTTTTTTATTTTGTGATATCCAAGTTTTTATTTAATTTTTTTCCAAATTTGCAGTGGGTGGGTTACAGACATATCCATAGTCGTTGTATACAGAAATGGCAAACAACTCTTTGAAAGAAAGGTGGGGGAAAGGAATAATATTGCAGTGCAGATGCATTGGCAGGTGTACAGTACAGTAGTTACTGTCTCATCCAAGAAACGATATTTGATGAGAAGGTTTCCCGGGCTTCTCCAGTTGCTGGTCTAGGTTTATTTAGTTGTGCAGTAGTGTGTTCAAGATTAGCAGCATTATTAAAGCTATGGATCCAAAAGGACTTCATACAGATCTCAGGAGTGTTTTTTATAATTGTTTTCTTTGCAGATGTAAACTCTGTGCACACAATTTTTATTTATTTTTATATTGAATTTGCTTTAGAGTAATACGAGTGTTCTCATTAAGGAGGTAAAAACCAAGATTTGCACTCAGTAAAGTAGAAGTCTGTTGCAATGCTGTTTCAACCCAATCCCCCCTACACACACACACACACACACAGGCGCTTTTCATACTAGCATATCGTTGCTGCGCAAACCTGTAAAGCTGAGGTGGATTAACAGGGATTAAACTCTCTCTCTTATTACTCACTGATTCATGGAGCGAGCTGGAGGTTTGTGGGACGCAGTAAAATGTGAAATATAGTTTGGCTAAAGGAAAACACCTGAGCTAAAGCTGCTGGTTCAGGGAATTGAACCAGCAACCTTTTGGTCCCAAAGCTGTTTCACTAACCGTTTGGCCATCGCTTCCCCAGACATGTGATTTCATCATATTCTTGCCATCCATTATCCGTAGCTGCTTATCCTGTGCAGGGCAAGCTGGAGCCTATCCCAGCTGACTACGGGTGAAAGGCGGGGTACACCCTGGACAAGTTGCCAGGTCATCACAGGGCTGACGCATAGACACAGACAACCATTCACACTCACATTCACACCTACGCTCAATTTAGAGTCACCAGTTAACCTAACCTGCATGTCTTTGGACTGTGGGGGAAACCGGAGCACCCGGAGGAAACCCACGCGGACACGGGGAGAACATGCAAACTCCACACAGAAAGGCCCTCGCCGGCCACGGGGCTCGAAACCGGACCTTCTTGCTTTGAGGCGACAGCGCTAACCACTACACCACTGTGCCGCCTTACCTGATTTTGTCATATTTGCTGATTTTAAGTTGGTTGTATTTGATCGGAGCAGTTAAATATGGACTTAAGCATGCAGACTGTCATTTTCCATGTGGGTTTTCTTCTTCAGTAACTATGGGCCTACGATAGCCATCCAGAGCAAGGCAGTGAAGCAGGGCTGTCAGCAGGTGCTGTGGCTGTACGGCGATAGCGAGGAGATCACAGAGGTCGGCACCATGAATCTCTTCATCTACTGGACTAATGAGAAAGGAGGTGTGTGTGTGCGCACATAGGATACACATGTATGAGTAGTCCATGGGTCTGGAATGGCAGTATGGAAATTTCCAAAAATGTCTTGAGGAGAAAAGCAAAAAGTCTGGGTCCTCAACCCCCAAACCATCTGTTGTTCTCTGCTCTGATTCAATCTCACTAAAGTGTTTCATCTCTTCCTTTCTGATGATTAGCTACAGACCTTTAAAACTGATCAGGAGAACAGAACGTGGAAAATTTTAATGTGGAAGGAACACTAATATAAAACAAACACACACACCCCTTTGTCACTAGAATGCACACAGCCCAAGGTGACGTGTGTAAATTACTCTCTGTGCTGAGAGAGAACACTTGATCCCATAAATTCCCAGTGTTACTGCAGCAGTAGATAAGAGACAGGAAATGACAAGACGAGGATATAAAACTGTGTATACAGTAATATGTATGCATCAGTGTGTTTTATATCCATTGAGAGAAACACATTAAACTTGGATTTGACTTACTAAGACCTTGGGTAGACGACAAATATTAAATAAACAGTCTTAAAGATTGAATAAATAAAAACCTTGCAGGATCTCGCACAGTCCCCATGATGCGTGTCATTTTTCATGGTGGAAGTCGTGGAGATCACATTAATGACCAGAGATCACACACTCGCTGATAAATTGCACTCTAAAAGGTCGGGAATCGAACATTTACAGACCTTGTGACTTAAAACCAAAGCACTTACACAGACGTGCTTAATGAGTTCCTGTTCCTGGGAGACGCAAAGAAAAGGGAAAAGGTTCGAGTTTGTTTGCCCTCTATTAAGGAGCTCTACCCTCCCCCACCCCACATCTTTATGTAAAATATAATTTGGGACGTTTTTAGGTAGAAGTGCTAAATACAGGGCGGAGCCAATGCAAATTAGAATAATGATATACAGTGGTGCTTGAAAGTTTGTGAACCCTTTAGAATTTTCTATATTTCTGCATATATATGACCTAAAACATCAGATTTTCACACAAGTGCTAAAAGTAGATAAAGAGAACCCAGTTAAACAAATGAGACAAAAATATTATACTCAGTCATTTATTTATTGAGGAAAATGATCCAATATTACATATGTGAGTGGCAAAAGTACGCATGTGACCCTTTGCTTTCAGTATCTGGTGTGACCCCCTTGTGCAGCAATAACTGCAACTAAACATTTCCGGTAACTGCTAATCAGTCCTGCACACAGGCAAAACATTTTTCCAATAGCCTTCTGGCTTGTCCACGTGATCTTTAGCAAACTGCAGACGAGCAGCAATGTTCTTTTTGGAGAGCAGCGGCTTTCTCCTTGCAACCCTGCCATGCACACCATTTGTTGTTCAGTGTTCTCCTGATGGTGGACTCATGAACATTAACATTAGCCAATGTGAGCGAGGCCTTCAGTTGCTTAGAAGTGACCCTGGGGTCCTTTGTGACCTCGCCGACTATTACACGCTTTGCTCTTGGGGTGATCTTTGTTGGTCGACCACTCCTGGGGAGGGTAACAATGGTCTTGAATTTCCTCCATTTGTACACAATCTGTCTGACTGTGGATTGGTGGAGTCCAAACTCTTTAGAGATGGTTTTGTAACCTTTTCCAGCCTGATGAGCATCAACAATGCTTTTTCTGAGGTCCTCAGAAATCTCCTTTGTTCGTGCCATGATACACTTCCACAAACATGTGTTGTGAAGATCAGACTTTGATAGATCCCTGTTCTTTAAATAAAACAGGGTGCCCACTCACACCTGATTGTCATCCCATTGATTGAAAACACCTGACTCTAATTTCACCTTCAAATTAACTGCTAATCCTAGAGGGTCACATACTTTTGCCACTCATATGTAATATTGGATCATTTTCCTCAATAAATAAATGACCAAGTATAATATTTTTGTCTCATTTGTTTAACTGGGTTCTCTTTATCTACTTTTAGGACTTGTGTGAAAATCTGATGATGTTTTAGATCATATTTATGCAGAAATATAGAAAATTCCTAAGGGTTCACAAACTTTCAAGCATCACTGTAACTTAGTAAACCTAAATGTCACCTTAGGGATAAATTGGTACAACTAACATGGAGGTGTTTTTAAATGTAATTATCATTTACTTGGTTTTTCTCATCTCATCTCATTATCTGTAGCCGCTTTATCCTGTTCTACAGGGTCGCAGGCAAGCTGGATCCTATCCCAGCTGACTACGGGCGAAAGGCGGGGTACACCCTGGACAAGTCGCCAGGTCATCACAGGGCTGACACATAGACACAGACAACCATTCACACTCACATTCACACCTACGCTCAATTTAGAGTCACCAGTTAACCTAACCTGCATGTCTTTGGACTGTGGGGGAAACCGGAGCACCCGGAGGAAACCCACGCGGACACGGGGAGAACATGCAAACTCCGCACAGAAAGGCCCTCGCTGGCCACGGGGCTCGAACCCAGACCTTCTTGCTGTGAGGCGACAGCACGAACCACTACACCACTGTGCCACCCGCACTTGGTTTTTAATATTGATAATTTCAGATGACAAAGTTGAGGTGTGCATCTCTGAATGATGAAAGTTTCCTAAAATGACGAGAGTGAGTTCAGTAAAGCGAAGCACCGGCAGTAGAGAAGTGGAGATTGTGATCAGACTTTATCTGTGTGCAGAGCGAGAGCTGGTCACTCCGCCATTAGATGGCCTCATTCTCCCCGGAGTCACCCGACAGTCTCTACTGGACCTGGCCAGGGAGTGGGTGAGTGTGTGTGTGAGAGAGCAGGAGATGACAAAATACAGTACTATGCAAAAGTCTAAGCCCCCTACTTTTTTTTTTTTTTTTCTATGCAAACTTTGTTATAGAATTCTATTTTATGACTTCTATATTATTGAGTCACAACATTACAAAAACATTTTCGAGTCCAAACGTTCAGGGTTTGTTTGTTTGTTTGTTTGTTTTTTTCCAGCACAAAATTAAACATTACAGAAAAAAATAAAAGTTTGTATCTGAGCAGCATATTCCATAAGAGCACTTTTCAGATGAAAACAAAACATGAAGGCTGCTGGGTTTTGGTGTAAAATGAAGAAGTGAGTGTGACAGTCAGTGTCCAGAAGAACTGTGGCTGGTTCTGTAAGATGCTCAGGAAAACCTACAGATCATTTCCACATAAAACTGCACTCACTGGACCGGAGACGATTATTTTTTAAAATTTATTTAAAGCAAAGGGTCGTCTCACACCAAATATTGACTGTTATATTGCTTTATTATGGCTTCCTGCTGTTTATAGTATTTTAATTTTTTTAAGCCATTTTTGCTCTACGTTTCTTTACGTGTGCGCACCTATAATACAAGGCATGCTGCAAAATGATCATCCTGCGTATCTTCTTAAAGTGAGAACAAATTATGGAAAATTTTAATGTTCGTTTCCAAGGTCCCATAGTCTGGAATGGTATCTGTTGATATCAAGTGTCCTATCATTCTCTCTGTTTAAACACAAACCAAAAGACAACTTTAACAGCTGCTAGTTAATTCTTTACGGGTTGTTTTACAATCAGGGTATGCAAGCTAAAAATCACATTTAACACTTCAATATCAAAAGGCTTGACTAAATAAACTTGGTTGTTTATTGTAGCCCTGTGATAGCTCTATTTACCATGCAAAACAAAAATTTGGTGATAACGTTATTTTTGGTGAATGTATGGCAATATGTCATTTAGCAAAATCACTCGTGTCATTTAGAAAAAGTGCTTTTTTGACCACAGGTAGCTCTAAAAGGGATGCACTTACATCATTCTTTATACCATAAAACACATATTTGGTTCCATATCATTGGGAACATAGTTAAGTTTTAATGTTGAATGCCAGTAAGTTTTCAGACTATTTTGATCAGATTAATCTGTAATTGTGTCAAAAAAAAGTCCTCTCCGAGACAGCTAATTTTTCAATATAAAATAACATATCTAAAATGATTTTCATCCTAAAATGTGGTCAAGATATTGGGACATAAATATTAGAGACAACTAACACAAAGCTTACAGCCTTATATTTAAAAGCACTGTGGAAGTCGTGGATTCTGAATTGTCAAAAAAAAAAAAGTCCTCTCCAAGAATCACTTCATTTGTTTCTCCCAGCCCTGCTTAAAGCTACACTTAATCTTGTTATAATACAAACTATTACACATGCCTATGTTCATATGTGTATTAATTTCCAAAAGTGCAGATTTGATTTATTTATTTTTATTTGAATTTTGGACCCCTGTGACACAAACTTTGTACCCTGATTTGTAAAACAACCCTTACATGAATACACGTTCAGATAATACTACTGTTTTACTGTCTTGCAAGGCTTATTCGATTGTGTTGTGTGGCTGGTTGATTCGTTGATTTGCGCCTAAAGGCAGGTTATCTGTTTGCACCAACACCGGCGTGACAGGTTGTGCTCACTGATGAAATGCCCAGTTGAATTTTATGGCCGTAATTCTTATTAAGGTCCTGTTTTAATTAAATTAATCCTGTATATATTTTAACATGCTAGTGTGTAGTAGGAATATGCTTAACAGGTGAAGTGTGTGTGTGTGTGTGAGAGACAGGATGAGTTTAAGGTGACTGAGCGGGTGCTGGTCATGAAAGAGCTGATGGACGCTCTGAAAGGAGGACGGGTGTTGGAGGTGTTTGGCGCGGGGACGGCGTGTGTGGTGTGTCCCGTCGGCAGCCTGTACTATAGAGGACAGGTAAAATCTCACACCTTCATAAACCGACAGTGTTTAAAATCAGGAAGCAGCTGAAGACCTGACTTCCTGCTTCATCTTTGATTTTAAAAATAAATAATTCAGTTTCATTTTTTCAGGATTCATTTTTGCTCATAAACCGCCTGCAACACAGCAGTGTTGTATTTAAATACAAATATTTATTTTAAATAAAATATTTCAAATAATTTTAAAGAATTTGAAATTTTATTTAAAATAAATATTTGTATTTAAATGATTCTTTTAAATACAACACTGCTGTGTTGCAGGCGGTTTATGAGCAAATGTGTGTATTTGATGTTTATAAATGTTTTGTGACTCACTGTATTAGTCATTATCACTCCACCCCTAGTATGTAAAATTATTTACAAATTTAAAAAATAAATTAAATTATTGATTTAAAACTGGAACAGAGGACATGTTTGTGATTGAGTAAAGAGGGGATTATAGTCAGAGAAGCATCCAAGTGGCCAAGGATGTTAAATGTTAAATGTGGTGCTCCCACCACCGTGCTTCATACTTGGTACTGAAGTGTTCTGAGGTTGAATCTGGGTTTGGGCCAAATGTAGCACATTGTGGTGAGTCCAAAATATTTTAATTTTGGTCTCCTCACTCTTCTATAAAGCCCAGTTTTGTGGAGGTCCAGGCTGCAGAAGTCCATCTGAGCTGTGGATGGACGTCTCTCACTCCTTCCCTCTGGGTTGCTTCTCTGACTTTGTGTTGGAATGCTAAAAATATGGAAAGCTTCAAGTTTACATCTTAATCTTTTGATTAGCACTTTGAAATCCCAACCATGAAGAACGGTCCTGAGCTCGCCACCAGGTTCTACAAAGAGCTCACCGATATCCAGGTAGGTCACCACACACTACTGCTCCTGATACAGGGATCAGCGGTTCTCTACGGACTCCTTCATTTCTGTCTTGCATTGGTTTTTTTTTTCTCTTTCTCTACTCGCAGTATGGACGCACGAAGAGGGACTGGGCGCCGGTCATCGTCGCCTGATTGGACGCCTTTCCTCCAGTCACCTGCCGGAGCCATGGGTTCTCCACACAGTTCACTTCTCCCGTTTCCTCCTGTACCTTCTGCTTTGCCTTATTATCTTAAGGGACTAAAATTGCTTTTATTGTTCTGAAGCAGACACTTTGGGAGCCTGTCATTAATCAAATCGGCCAATAAGGAAAGCGGGGGTTGGGGACACAACTACCGCCATGACACCTCCAACACACGTGTGTGTTTATCTGATAGAAGCGTGATCGTTTTTATAATAAATCTATCGAGCCTCAGTAGTAGTGTAGCAACAGAGCAGCTGTGAGGTGAAATTTATATGCAAATAACGTTTATGGGAAATCATAAGGTGCAATAAGGTTCACGTCTTCTCCTTGGAGAAAGGTTACTGATTAGTTGGGGTTTTTTGTTTGTTTTTATAGGTGAGCTAACACTAGCCACAAGCACAACCTGTCCTGTGTGTTCTTCCAGTGTATACATGACCGTTTTTAGACATTATGAGTCGAGTGCAACAATCTGCTGTTTAGCGTCACCTCCGTTAAATTTATTATTATTGTTGTTGTGTAAAGGGGGAAAAAAGCAAGTTTAAAATGAGGTTTCGATGTTTTGTAAATGTGTAATTGCAGAGAAGAAAAATGTTCAGGAATTTAACAAGGTAGTGGCAGCACACAGTGTACTGTAAAAATATTGACACCCTTCATGAAAGAGTTTATTTAAGGGGGGGGGGGGCAACATCCATATGCAGTAAGTGATATTTTGAACTTGATACCAAGGCGTTGTGTGGGAAACTGTTTAAATGAAACGTTTACACACATCGTCTTTCCATTTAAAAAAAAAATCAAAAATTGGCGCCCTACAATTGTCAATCATAATAATTTTAGCACTTTTTTTCCTTTCGAGGGAGAGAGGGGTGTGTTGGGTGTGTGCACAGTGAGTGCATTATTTAATTTTTTTTTTTAATTATATACTACCGTTTAAAAGTTTGGGGTCACTTTGAAATGTCCTTATTTTTGAAAGAAAAGCACTGTTCTTTTCAATGAAGATTCCTTTAAACTAATCAGAAATCCACTCTATACATTGCTAATGTGGTAAATGACTATTCTAGCTGCAAATGTCTGGTTTTTGGTGCAATATCTCCATAGGTGTATAGAGGCCCATTTCCAGCAACTCTCACTCCAGTGTTCTAATGGTACAATGTGTTTGCTCATTGCCTCAGAAGGCTAATGGATGATTAGAAAACCCTTGTACAATCATGTTAGCACAGCTGAAAACAGTTGAGCTCTTTAGAGAAGCTATAAAACTGACCTTCCTTTGAGCAGATTGAGTTCCTGGAGCATCACATTTGTGGGGTCGATTAAATGCTCAAAATGGCCAGAAAAATGTCTTGACAATATTTTCTATTCATTTTACAACTTATGGTGGGAAATAAAAGTGTGACTTTTCATGGAAAACACAAAATTGTCTGGGCGCCCCCAAACTTTTGAACGGTAGTGTATATTACTTGGGCGGCGGCGGCTGCTGCTTTTTCTTATTCCTCTTCTGCCAAAATTTCAGTTTTTGAGAAAACCCCCACAAATTTTGTGAAAAAAATCTCACAACCTCTCATAACTTCCGATCTACAAGGACAATTTTTATATCAAAATGTAGATAAATTTTCTAGTTTTTAAATTGGCTTGAAACTGAAAGGGAGACTTCTCATATTGAGTAGAAAATTTGATTTTTTTTTTAAACACCCTTTTTGTGTGTGTAAATGAAGTGCGCCAATATTTATTCAGCAGTGTACTTTACAAATCAGCCATTTAAACAAGCGTTCAAGTTCTGTAAAGTATTTCAGTGAAATGAACAAAGTGCAGTCGAGTTTGTCTTTTTGGTTGGCTTGTTTTATTTTTAAAGGTTGCGTTTGTTTTTTTTTAATCAGACTTTACACTCCTGATTTAACGTTATTTATGCCATTATATTCGGAGATGCACAGTGGACTAAATGTAGATCGATGCTGAAATGTTTATATTGAACTGTGATGTTGGTAGCATACAGGAAGATTGTAATAATGTTTCACAAGCAGTGTACTGTACAGCTTTAAACTTGACTTGAGGACGAATAAAAACACTCCATGACGTTCCTGCACTAAAACACAATGACTGCTATCGTTAACTAAACGAGTCAGTTTATCATCAGTTCAGGAAATCGACTCCAGTTTGTCTCTTTTTCCCTTCCTAATCTCTCTCCCCCCCCCCCCCCCCCCCCCCCTCCATCCTTCTTTTCTTTCAAGTGCCTGAGACTGGTTTTGTTCACTTTGCATGTGGTTCTGCATTAAGGCCGTTGTTTTGCTGAGCTGTATTTTGTGTTCTGTGAGCGGTTCGGGATGGTCGGATGTCTCATCATTTGATTTTACAATAAAAGTACAGCGTTGTCTTTTTCATTGTAAATGTAACAGCTTGTGTTCTTAAACACTTAAATTGCATTTTTGTATTTAGTTTTCTGTTTTAAATTGGTTGCACATAGAAAATTGGGGGGGGACATGGACAGAGATGGGGCGGGAGAGACACATGGGGGGTAGATACGGACAGAGACACACGGAGCGAGACTGGGCAAAGAGAGAGAGATGGGAGAGACACATGGGGGGGTAGATACGGACAGAGAGACACACGGAGCGAGACTGGGCAGAGAGAGAGATGGGAGAGACACATGGGGGGGTAGATACGGACAGAGAGACACACGGAGCGAGACTGGGCAGAGAGAGAGATGGGAGAGACACATGGGGGGGTAGATATGGACAGACACACACGGAGCGAGACTGGGCAGAGAGAGAGATGGGGAGAGAGCAACACGCAGTAGAGAGACATGGACAGAGATGGGAGAGAAAGAGAGAGGCACATGGAGAGAGACGGGGAGAGGGAGAGACACATGGAGAGATGGCGAGAGACGGGAGGGGGAGACGCACATGGGGAGAGACTGGGGGAGAGAGAGACGCACATGGTGAGAGACTGGGGGAGAGAGGGACGCACATGGTGAGAGACGGGGGGAGAGAGACGCACATGGAGAGAGACGCACACGGTGAGAGACGGGGGGAGAGAGACGCACACGGTGAGAGACGGGGGGAGAGAGACGCACACGGTGAGAGACGGGGGGAGAGAGACGCACACGGTGAGAGACGGGGGGAGAGAGAGACGCACACGGTGAGAGACGGGGGGAGAGAGACGCACACGGTGAGAGACGGGGGGAGAGAGAGACGCACACGGTGAGAGACGGGGGGGAGAGAGACGCACACGGTGAGAGACGGGGGGAGAGAGACGCACACGGTGAGAGACGGTGGGAGAGAGAGACGCACACGGTGAGAGACGGGGGAGAGAGAGACGCAGACGGTGAGAGACGGGGGGAGAGAGAGACGCACACGGTGAGAGACGGGGGGGGAGAGAGACGCACACGGTGAGAGACGGGGGGAGAGAGAGACGCACACGGTGAGAGACGGGGGGGGGAGAGAGACGCACACGGTGAGAGACGGGGGGGGAGAGAGACGCACACGGTGAGAGACGGGGGGAGAGAGAGACGCACACGGTGAGAGACGGGGGGAGAGAGAGACGCAGACGGTGAGAGACGGGGGGAGAGAGAGACGCACACGGTGAGAGACGGGGGGAGAGAGACGCACACGGTGAGAGACGGGGGGAGAGAGAGACGCACACGGTGAGAGACGGGGGGAGAGAGAGACGCACACGGTGAGAGACGGGGGGGGAGAGAGACGCACACGGTGAGAGACGGGGGGGGAGAGAGACGCACACGGTGAGAGACGGGGGGAGAGAGAGACGCACACGGTGAGAGACGGGGGGAGAGAGAGACGCACACGGTGAGAGACGGGGGGAGAGAGAGACGCACACGGTGAGAGACGGGGGGAGAGAGAGACGCACACGGTGAGAGACGGGGGGAGAGAGAGACGCACACGGTGAGAGACGGGGGGAGAGAGAGACGCACACGGTGAGAGACGGGGGGAGAGAGAGACGCACACGGTGAGAGACGGGGGGAGAGAGAGACGCACACGGTGAGAGACGGGGGGAGAGAGAGACGCACACGGTGAGAGACGGGGGAAGAGAGAGACGCACACGGTGAGAGACGGGGGGAGAGAGAGACTGGGGGAGAGAGACGCACATGGTGAGAGACGGTGGGAGAGAGAGACGCACATGGTGAGAGACGGTGGGAGAGAGAGACGCACATGGTGAGAGACGGTGGGAGAGAGAGACGCACATGGTGAGAGACGGTGGGAGAGAGAGACGCACATGGTGAGAGACGGTGGGAGAGAGAGACGCACATGGTGAGAGACGGTGGGAGAGAGAGACGCACATGGTGAGAGACGGTGGGAGAGAGAGACGCACATGGTGAGAGACGGTGGGAGAGAGAGACGCACATGGTGAGAGACTGGGGGAGAGAGAGACGCACATGGTGAGAGACTGGGGGAGAGAGGGACGCACATGGTGAGAGACTGGGGGAGAGAGGGACGCACATGGTGAGAGACGGGGGGAGAGAGGGACGCACATGGTGAGAGACTGGGAGAGAGAGACGCACATGGTGAGAGACTGGGGGAGAGAGAGACGCACATGGTGAGAGACTGGGGGAGAGAGAGACGCACATGGTGAGAGGCGGGGGGAGAGAGGGACGCACATGGTGAGAGGCGGGGGGAGAGAGGGACGCACATGGTGAGAGGCGGGGGGAGAGAGGGACGCACATGGTGAGAGGCGGGGGGAGAGAGGGACGCACATGGTGAGAGGCGGGGAGAGAGAGGGACGCACATGGTGAGAGGCGGGGGGAGAGAGGGACGCACATGGTGAGAGGCGGGGGGAGAGAGGGACGCACATGGTGAGAGGCGGGGGGAGAGAGGGACGCACATGGTGAGAGGCGGGGGGAGAGAGGGACGCACATGGTGAGAGACTGGGGGAGAGAGACGCACATGGTGAGAGACCGTGGGAGAGAGAGACGCACATGGTGAGAGACTGGGGGAGAGAGACGCACATGGTGAGAGACAGTGGGAGAGAGAGACGCACATGGTGAGAGACAGTGGGAGAGAGAGACGCACATGGTGAGAGACAGTGGGAGAGAGAGACGCACATGGTGAGAGACAGTGGGAGAGAGAGACGCACATGGTGAGACTGGGGGAGAGAGGGACGCACATGGTGAGAGACGGTGGGAGAGAGAGACGCACATGCTGAGAGACGGTGAGAGAGAGAGAGAGAGAGAGACGCACATGGTGAGAGACTGGGGGAGAGAGACGCACATGTAGAGAGACGGGGGGAGAGAGACGCACATGGTGAGAGACGGGGGAGAGAGAGACGCACATGGTGAGAGACGGGGGAGAGAGACGCACATGGTGAGAGACGGGTGAGAGAGACGCACATGGTGAGAGACGGGGGGAGAGAGAGACGCACATGGTGAGAGACGGGGGGAGAGAGAGACGCACATGGTCAGAGACGGGGGGAGAGAGAGACGCACATGGTCAGAGACGGGGGGAGAGAGAGACGCACATGGTGAGAGACGGGGGGAGAGAGAGACGCACATGGTGAGAGACGGGGGGAGAGAGAGACGCACATGGTGAGAGACGGGGGGAGAGAGAGACGCACATGGTGAGAGACGGGGGGAGAGAGAGACGCACATGGTGAGAGACGGGGGGAGAGAGAGACGCACATGGTGAGAGACGGGGGGAGAGAGAGACGCACATGGTGAGAGACGGGGGGAGAGAGAGACGCACATGGTGAGAGACGGGGGGAGAGAGAGACGCACATGGTGAGAGACGGGGGGAGAGAGAGACGCACATGGTGAGAGACGGGGGGAGAGAGAGACGCACATGGTGAGAGACTGGGAGAGAGAGACGCACATGGTGAGAGACGGGGGGAGAGAGAGACGCACATGGTGAGAGACGGGGGAGAGAGACGCACATGGTGAGAGACGGGGGAGAGAGAGAGACGCACATGGTGAGAGACGGGGGGAGAGAGAGACGCACATGGTGAGAGACTGGGAGAGAGAGACGCACATGGTGAGAGACGGTGGGGGTGAGAGACGCACATGGTGAGAGACGGTGGGAGAGAGAGAGACGCACATGGTGAGAGACGGTGGGAGAGAGAGACGCACATGGTGAGAGACTGGGGGAGAGAGACGCACATGGTGAGAGACGGGGGGAGAGAGAGACGCACACGGTGAGAGACGGGGGGAGAGAGAGACGCACACGGTGAGAGACGGGGGGAGAGAGAGACGCACACGGTGAGAGACGGGGGGAGAGAGACGCACACGGTGAGAGACGGGGGGAGAGAGACGCACACGGTGAGAGACGGTGGGAGAGAGAGACGCACACGGTGAGAGACGGGGGAGAGAGAGACGCAGACGGGGGGGAGAGAGAGACGCAGACGGTGAGAGACGGGGGGAGAGAGAGACGCACACGGTGAGAGACGGGGGGGGAGAGAGACGCACACGGTGAGAGACGGGGGGGGAGAGAGACGCACACGGTGAGAGACGGGGGGAGAGAGAGACGCACACGGTGAGAGACGGGGGGGGAGAGAGACGCACACGGTGAGAGACGGGGGGGGAGAGAGACGCACACGGTGAGAGACGGGGGGGGAGAGAGACGCACACGGTGAGAGACGGGGAGAGAGAGAGAAGCACACGGTGAGAGACGGGGGGGGAGAGAGACGCACACGGTGAGAGACGGGGGGAGAGAGAGACGCACACGGTGAGAGACGGGGGGAGAGAGAGACGCACACGGTGAGAGACGGGGGGAGAGAGAGACGCACACGGTGAGAGACGGGGGGAGAGAGAGACGCACACGGTGAGAGACGGGGGGAGAGAGAGACGCACACGGTGAGAGACGGGGGGAGAGAGAGACGCACACGGTGAGAGACGGGGGGAGAGAGAGACGCACACGGTGAGAGACGGGGGGAGAGAGAGACGGGGGGAGAGAGACGCACATGGTGAGAGACGGTGGGAGAGAGAGACGCACATGGTGAGAGACGGTGGGAGAGAGGGACGCACATGGTGAGAGACTGGGGGAGAGAGGGACGCACATGGTGAGAGACTGGGGGAGAGAGGGACGCACATGGTGAGAGACGGGGGGAGAGAGGGACGCACATGGTGAGAGACTGGGAGAGAGAGACGCACATGGTGAGAGACTGGGGGAGAGAGAGACGCACATGGTGAGAGACTGGGGGAGAGAGGGACGCACATGGTGAGAGACTGGGGGAGAGAGACGCACATGGTGAGAGACGGTGGGAGAGAGAGACGCACATGGTGAGAGACGGTGGGAGAGAGAGACGCACATGGTGAGAGACTGGGGGAGAGAGGGACGCACATGGTGAGAGACTGGGGGAGAGAGGGACGCACATGGTGAGAGACTGGGGGAGAGAGGGACGCACATGGTGAGAGACGGGGGGAGAGAGGGACGCACATGGTGAGAGACTGGGAGAGAGAGACGCACATGGTGAGAGACTGGGGGAGAGAGAGACGCACATGGTGAGAGACTGGGGAAGAGAGGGACGCACATGGTGAGAGACTGGGGGAGAGAGGGACGCACATGGTGAGAGACGGGGGGAGAGAGGGACGCACATGGTGAGAGACTGGGAGAGAGAGACGCACATGGTGAGAGACTGGGGGGAGAGAGAGACGCACATGGTGAGAGACTGGGGGAGAGAGGGACGCACATGGTGAGAGACTGGGGGAGAGAGACGCACATGGTGAGAGACGGTGGGAGAGAGAGACGCACATGGTGAGAGACGGTGGGAGAGAGAGACGCACATGGTGAGAGACTGGGGGAGAGAGAGACGCACATGGTGAGAGACTGGGGGAGAGAGGGACGCACATGGTGAGAGACTGGGGGAGAGAGGGACGCACATGGTGAGAGACGGGGGGAGAGAGGGACGCACATGGTGAGAGACTGGGAGAGAGAGACGCACATGGTGAGAGACTGGGAGAGAGAGACGCACATGGTGAGAGACTGGGGGAGAGAGAGACGCACATGGTGAGAGACTGGGGGAGAGAGACGCACATGGTGAGAGACGGTGGGAGAGAGAGACGCACATGGTGAGAGACGGTGGGAGAGAGAGACGCACATGGTGAGAGACTGGGGGAGAGAGAGACGCACATGGTGAGAGACTGGGGGAGAGAGGGACGCACATGGTGAGAGACTGGGGGAGAGAGGGACGCACATGGTGAGAGACGGGGGGAGAGAGGGACGCACATGGTGAGAGACTGGGAGAGAGAGACGCACATGGTGAGAGACTGGGGGAGAGAGAGACGCACATGGTGAGAGACTGGGGGAGAGAGGGACGCACATGGTGAGAGACTGGGGGAGAGAGAGACGCACATGGTGAGAGGCGGGGGGAGAGAGGGACGCACATGGTGAGAGGCGGGGGGAGAGAGGGACGCACATGGTGAGAGGCGGGGGGAGAGAGGGACGCACATGGTGAGAGGCGGGGGGAGAGAGGGACGCACATGGTGAGAGGCGGGGAGAGAGAGGGACGCACATGGTGAGAGGCGGGGGGAGAGAGGGACGCACATGGTGAGAGGCGGGGGGAGAGAGGGACGCACATGGTGAGAGGCGGGGGAGAGAGGGACGCACATGGTGAGAGGCGGGGGGAGAGAGGGACGCACATGGTGAGAGGCGGGGGGAGAGAGGGACGCACATGGTGAGAGGCGGGGGGAGAGAGGGACGCACATGGTGAGCGGCGGGGGGAGAGAGGGACGCACATGGTGAGAGGCGGGGGGAGAGAGGGACGCACATGGTGAGAGACTGGGAGAGAGAGACGCACATGGTGAGAGACTGGGGGAGAGAGACGCACATGGTGAGAGACAGTGGGAGAGAGAGACGCACATGGTGAGAGACAGTGGGAGAGAGAGACGCACATGGTGAGAGACAGTGGGAGAGAGAGACGCACATGGTGAGAGACAGTGGGAGAGAGAGACGCACATGGTGAGAGACAGTGGGAGAGAGAGACGCACATGGTGAGACTGGGGGAGAGAGGGACGCACATGGTGAGAGACGGTGGGAGAGAGAGACGCACATGCTGAGAGACGGTGAGAGATAGAGAGAGAGAGAGAGACGCACATGGTGAGAGACTGGGGGAGAGAGACGCACATGTAGAGAGACGGGGGGAGAGAGACGCAGATGGTGAGAGACGGGGGAGAGAGAGACGCACATGGTGAGAGACGGGGGAGAGAGACGCACATGGTGAGAGACGGGGGAGAGAGACGCACATGGTGAGAGACGGGGGGAGAGAGAGACGCACATGGTGAGAGACGGGGGGAGAGAGAGACGCACATGGTCAGAGACGGGGGGAGAGAGACGCACATGGTGAGAGACGGGGGGAGAGAGAGACGCACATGGTGAGAGACGGGGGGAGAGAGAGACGCACATGGTGAGAGACGGGGGGAGAGAGAGACGCACATGGTGAGAGACGGGGAGAGAGAGAGACGCACATGGTGAGAGACGGGGGGAGAGAGAGACGCACATGGTGAGAGACGGGGGGAGAGAGAGACGCACATGGTGAGAGACGGGGGGAGAGAGAGACGCACATGGTGAGAGACTGGGAGAGAGAGACGCACATGGTGAGAGACGGGGGGAGAGAGAGACGCACATGGTGAGAGACGGTGGGAGAGAGAGACGCACATGGTGAGAGACGGGGGAGAGAGAGAGACGCACATGGTGAGAGACGGGGGAGAGAGAGAGACGCACATGGTGAGAGACGGGGGGAGAGAGAGACGCACATGGTGAGAGACTGGGAGAGAGAGACGCACATGGTGAGAGACGGTGGGGGTGAGAGACGCACATGGTGAGAGACGGTGGGAGAGAGAGAGACGCACATGGTGAGAGACGGTGGGAGAGAGAGACGCACATGGTGAGAGACTGGGGGAGAGAGACGCACATGGTGAGAGACGGTGGGAGAGAGAGAGACGCACATGGTGAGAGACGGTGGGAGAGAGAGAGACGCACATGGTGAGAGACGGTGGGAGAGAGAGACGCACATGGTGAGAGACGGGGGAGAGAGAGAGACGCACATGGTGAGAGACGGGGGAGAGACAGAGACGCACATGGTGAGAGACGGTGGGAGAGAGAGAGACGCACGTGGTGAGAGACTGGGGGAGAGAGAGACTGGGGAGAGAGAGACGCACGTGGTGAGAGACAGTGGGAGAGAGAGACGCACATGGTGAGAGACGGGGGGAGAGAGAGACGCACATGGTGAGAGACGGGGGAGAGAGAGACGCACGTGGTGAGAGACTGGGGGAGAGAGAGACGCACGTGGTGAGAGACGGTGGGAGAGAGAGACGCACATGGTGAGAGGGTGGAAGAGAGAGACGCACATGGTGAGAGACAGTGGGAGAGAGAGACGCACATGGTGAGAGGGTGGAAGAGAGAGACGCACATGGTGAGAGATGGTGGGAGAGAGAGAGACGCACATGGTGAGAGACGCACATGGTGAGAGACTGGGGGAGAGAGAGACGCACATGGTGAGAGACTGGGGGAGAGAGAGACGCACATGGTGAGAGACTGGGGGAGAGAGAGACGCACATGGTGAGAGACTGGGGGAGAGAGAGACGCACATGGTGAGAGACGGTGGGAGAGAGAGACGCACATGGTGAGAGACGGTGGGAGAGAGAGACGCACATGGTGAGAGACTGGGGGAGAGAGACGCACATGGTGAGAGACGGTGGGAGAGAGAGAGACGCACATGGTGAGAGACGGTGGGAGAGAGAGAGACGCACATGGTGAGAGACGGTGGGAGAGAGAGAGACGCACATGGTGAGAGACTGGGGGAGAGAGACGCACATGGTGAGAGACGGTGGGAGAGAGAGAGACGCACATGGTGAGAGACGGTGGGAGAGAGAGAGAGACGCACATGGTGAGAGACGGTGGGAGAGAGAGACGCACATGGTGAGAGACGGGGGAGAGAGAGACGCACATGGTGAGAGACGGGGGAGAGAGAGAGACGCACATGGTGAGAGACGGTGGGAGAGAGAGAGACGCACGTGGTGAGAGACTGGGGGAGAGAGAGACTGGGGAGAGAGAGACGCACGTGGTGAGAGACAGTGGGAGAGAGAGACGCACATGGTGAGAGACGGTGGGAGACGGGGGGAGAGAGAGACGCACGTGGTGAGAGACGGGGGAGAGAGAGACGCACGTGGTGAGAGACTGGGGGAGAGAGAGACGCACGTGGTGAGAGACGGTGGGAGAGAGAGACGCACATGGTGAGAGGGTGGAAGAGAGAGACGCACATGGTGAGAGACAGTGGGAGAGAGAGACGCACATGGTGAGAGGGTGGAAGAGAGAGACGCACATGGTGAGAGATGGTGGGAGAGAGAGAGACGCACATGGTGAGAGACGCACATGGTGAGAGACTGGGGGAGAGAGAGACGCACATGGTGAGAGACTGGGGGAGAGAGAGACGCACATGGTGAGAGACTGGGGGAGAGAGAGACGCACATGGTGAGAGACTGGGGGAGAGAGAGACGCACATGGTGAGAGACGGTGGGAGAGAGAGACGCACATGGTGAGAGACGGGGTAGAGAGAGAGACGCACATGGTGAGAGACGGGGGAGAGAGAGAGACGCACATGGTGAGAGACGGGGGGAGAGAGAGACGCACATGGTGAGAGACTGGGAGAGAGAGACGCACATGGTGAGAGACGGTGGGGGTGAGAGACGCACATGGTGAGAGACGGTGGGAGAGAGAGAGACGCACATGGTGAGAGACGGTGGGAGAGAGAGACGCACATGGTGAGAGACTGGGGGAGAGAGACGCACATGGTGAGAGACGGTGGGAGAGAGAGAGACGCACATGGTGAGAGACGGTGGGAGAGAGAGAGACGCACATGGTGAGAGACGGTGGGAGAGAGAGACGCACATGGTGAGAGACGGGGGAGAGAGAGAGACGCACATGGTGAGAGACGGGGGAGAGACAGAGACGCACATGGTGAGAGACGGGGGAGAGACAGAGACGCACGTGGTGAGAGACAGTGGGAGAGAGAGACGCACATGGTGAGAGACGGGGGGAGAGAGAGACGCACATGGTGAGAGACGGGGGAGAGAGAGACGCACGTGGTGAGAGACTGGGGGAGAGAGAGACGCACGTGGTGAGAGACGGTGGGAGAGAGAGACGCACATGGTGAGAGGGTGGAAGAGAGAGACGCACATGGTGAGAGACAGTGGGAGAGAGAGACGCACATGGTGAGAGGGTGGAAGAGAGAGACGCACATGGTGAGAGATGGTGGGAGAGAGAGAGACGCACATGGTGAGAGACGCACATGGTGAGAGACTGGGGGAGAGAGAGACGCACATGGTGAGAGACTGGGGGAGAGAGAGACGCACATGGTGAGAGACTGGGGGAGAGAGAGACGCACATGGTGAGAGACTGGGGGAGAGAGAGAGACGCACATGGTGAGAGACGGTGGGAGAGAGAGACGCACATGGTGAGAGACGGTGGGAGAGAGAGACGCACATGGTGAGAGACTGGGGGAGAGAGACGCACATGGTGAGAGACGGTGGGAGAGAGAGAGACGCACATGGTGAGAGACGGTGGGAGAGAGAGAGACGCACATGGTGAGAGACGGTGGGAGAGAGAGAGACGCACATGGTGAGAGACTGGGGGGAGAGAGACGCACATGGTGAGAGACGGTGGGAGAGAGAGAGACGCACATGGTGAGAGACGGTGGGAGAGAGAGAGAGACGCACATGGTGAGAGACGGTGGGAGAGAGAGACGCACATGGTGAGAGACGGGGGAGAGAGAGACGCACATGGTGAGAGACGGGGGAGAGAGAGAGACGCACATGGTGAGAGACGGTGGGAGAGAGAGAGACGCACGTGGTGAGAGACTGGGGGAGAGAGAGACTGGGGAGAGAGAGACGCACGTGGTGAGAGACAGTGGGAGAGAGAGACGCACATGGTGAGAGACGGTGGGAGACGGGGGGAGAGAGAGACGCACGTGGTGAGAGACGGGGGAGAGAGAGACGCACGTGGTGAGAGACTGGGGGAGAGAGAGACGCACGTGGTGAGAGACGGTGGGAGAGAGAGACGCACATGGTGAGAGGGTGGAAGAGAGAGACGCACATGGTGAGAGACAGTGGGAGAGAGAGACGCACATGGTGAGAGGGTGGAAGAGAGAGACGCACATGGTGAGAGATGGTGGGAGAGAGAGAGACGCACATGGTGAGAGACGCACATGGTGAGAGACTGGGGGAGAGAGAGACGCACATGGTGAGAGACTGGGGGAGAGAGAGACGCACATGGTGAGAGACTGGGGGAGAGAGAGACGCACATGGTGAGAGACTGGGGGAGAGAGAGACGCACATGGTGAGAGACGGTGGGAGAGAGAGACGCACATGGTGAGAGACGGTGGGGGTGAGAGACGCACATGGTGAGAGACGGTGGGAGAGAGAGAGACGCACATGGTGAGAGACGGTGGGAGAGAGAGACGCACATGGTGAGAGACTGGGGGAGAGAGACGCACATGGTGAGAGACGGTGGGAGAGAGAGAGACGCACATGGTGAGAGACGGGGGGAGAGAGAGAGACGCACATGGTGAGAGACGGTGGGAGAGAGAGACGCACATGGTGAGAGACGGGGAGAGAGAGAGACGCACATGGTGAGAGACGGGGGAGAGACAGAGACGCACATGGTGAGAGACGGTGGGAGAGAGAGAGACGCACGTGGTGAGAGACTGGGGGAGAGAGAGACTGGGGAGAGAGAGACGCACGTGGTGAGAGACAGTGGGAGAGAGAGACGCACATGGTGAGAGACGGGGGGAGAGAGAGACGCACATGGTGAGAGACGGGGGAGAGAGAGACGCACGTGGTGAGAGACTGGGGGAGAGAGAGACGCACGTGGTGAGAGACGGTGGGAGAGAGAGACGCACATGGTGAGAGGGTGGAAGAGAGAGACGCACATGGTGAGAGACAGTGGGAGAGAGAGACGCACATGGTGAGAGGATGGAAGAGAGAGACGCACATGGTGAGAGATGGTGGGAGAGAGAGAGACGCACATGGTGAGAGACGCACATGGTGAGAGACTGGGGGAGAGAGAGACGCACATGGTGAGAGACTGGGGGAGAGAGAGACGCACATGGTGAGAGACTGGGGGAGAGAGAGACGCACATGGTGAGAGACTGGGGGAGAGAGAGACGCACATGGTGAGAGACGGTGGGAGAGAGAGACGCACATGGTGAGAGACGGTGGGAGAGAGAGACGCACATGGTGAGAGACTGGGGGAGAGAGACGCACATGGTGAGAGACGGTGGGAGAGAGAGAGACGCACATGGTGAGAGACGGTGGGAGAGAGAGAGACGCACATGGTGAGAGATGGTGGGAGAGAGAGAGACGCACATGGTGAGAGACTGGGAGAGAGAGACGCACATGGTGAGAGACTGGGAGAGAGAGACGCACATGGTGAGAGACTGGGGGAGAGAGAGACGCACATGGTGAGAGACTGGGGGAGAGAGGGACGCACATGGTGAGAGACTGGGGGAGAGAGGGACGCACATGGTGAGAGACGGGGGGAGAGAGGGACGCACATGGTGAGAGACTGGGAGAGAGAGACGCACATGGTGAGAGACTGGGGGAGAGAGAGACGCACATGGTGAGAGACTGGGGGAGAGAGGGACGCACATGGTGAGAGACTGGGGGAGAGAGAGACGCACATGGTGAGAGGCGGGGGGAGAGAGGGACGCACATGGTGAGAGGCGGGGGGAGAGAGGGACGCACATGGTGAGCGGCGGGGGGAGAGAGGGACGCACATGGTGAGAGGCGGGGGGAGAGAGGGACGCACATGGTGAGAGGCGGGGAGAGAGAGGGACGCACATGGTGAGAGGCGGGGGGAGAGAGGGACGCACATGGTGAGAGGCGGGGGGAGAGAGGGACGCACATGGTGAGAGGCGGGGGAGAGAGGGACGCACATGGTGAGAGGCGGGGGGAGAGAGGGACGCACATGGTGAGAGGCGGGGGGGAGAGAGGGACGCACATGGTGAGAGGCGGGGGGAGAGAGGGACGCACATGGTGAGCGGCGGGGGGAGAGAGGGACGCACATGGTGAGAGGCGGGGGAGAGAGAGGGACGCACATGGTGAGAGACTGGGAGAGAGAGACGCACATGGTGAGAGACTGGGGGAGAGAGACGCACATGGTGAGAGACAGTGGGAGAGAGAGACGCACATGGTGAGAGACAGTGGGAGAGAGAGACGCACATGGTGAGAGACAGTGGGAGAGAGAGACGCACATGGTGAGAGACAGTGGGAGAGAGAGACGCACATGGTGAGAGACAGTGGGAGAGAGAGACGCACATGGTGAGACTGGGGGAGAGAGGGACGCACATGGTGAGAGACGGTGGGAGAGAGAGACGCACATGCTGAGAGACGGTGAGAGAGAGAGAGAGAGAGAGAGACGCACATGGTGAGAGACTGGGGGAGAGAGACGCACATGTAGAGAGACGGGGGGAGAGAGACGCACATGGTGAGAGACGGGGGAGAGAGAGACGCACATGGTGAGAGACGGGGGAGAGAGACGCACATGGTGAGAGACGGGGGAGAGAGACGCACATGGTGAGAGACGGGGGGAGAGAGAGACGCACATGGTGAGAGACGGGGGGAGAGAGAGACGCACATGGTCAGAGACGGGGGGAGAGAGAGAGACGCACATGGTGAGAGACGGGGGGAGAGAGAGACGCACATGGTGAGAGACGGGGGGAGAGAGAGACGCACATGGTGAGAGACGGGGGGAGAGAGAGACGCACATGGTGAGAGACGGGGGGAGAGAGAGACGCACATGGTGAGAGACGGGGGGAGAGAGAGACGCACATGGTGAGAGACGGGGGGAGAGAGAGACGCACATGGTGAGAGACGGGGGGAGAGAGAGACGCACATGGTGAGAGACTGGGAGAGAGAGACGCACATGGTGAGAGACGGGGGGAGAGAGAGACGCACATGGTGAGAGACGGTGGGAGAGAGAGACGCACATGGTGAGAGACGGGGGAGAGAGAGAGACGCACATGGTGAGAGACGGGGGAGAGAGAGAGACGCACATGGTGAGAGACGGGGGGAGAGAGAGACGCACATGGTGAGAGACTGGGAGAGAGAGACGCACATGGTGAGAGACGGTGGGGGTGAGAGACGCACATGGTGAGAGACGGTGGGAGAGAGAGAGACGCACATGGTGAGAGACGGTGGGAGAGAGAGACGCACATGGTGAGAGACTGGGGGAGAGAGACGCACATGGTGAGAGACGGTGGGAGAGAGAGAGACGCACATGGTGAGAGACGGTGGGAGAGAGAGACGCACATGGTGAGAGACGGGGGGAGAGAGAGACGCACATGGTCAGAGACGGGGGGGAGAGAGAGACGCACATGGTGAGAGACGGGGGGAGAGAGAGACGCACATGGTGAGAGACGGGGGGAGAGAGAGACGCACATGGTGAGAGACGGGGGGAGAGAGAGACGCACATGGTGAGAGACTGGGAGAGAGAGACGCACATGGTGAGAGACGGGGGGAGAGAGAGACGCACATGGTGAGAGACGGTGGGAGAGAGAGACGCACATGGTGATAGACGGGGGAGAGAGAGAGACGCACATGGTGAGAGACGGGGGAGAGAGAGAGACGCACATGGTGAGAGACGGGGGGAGAGAGAGACGCACATGGTGAGAGACTGGGAGAGAGAGACGCACATGGTGAGAGACGGTGGGGGTGAGAGACGCACATGGTGAGAGACGGTGGGAGAGAGAGAGACGCACATGGTGAGAGACGGTGGGAGAGAGAGACGCACATGGTGAGAGACTGGGGGAGAGAGACGCACATGGTGAGAGACGGTGGGAGAGAGAGAGACGCACATGGTGAGAGACGGTGGGAGAGAGAGACGCACATGGTGAGAGACGGGGGAGAGAGAGAGACGCACATGGTGAGAGACGGGGGAGAGACAGAGACGCACATGGTGAGAGACGGTGGGAGAGAGAGAGACGCACGTGGTGAGAGACTGGGGGAGAGAGAGACTGGGGAGAGAGAGACGCACGTGGTGAGAGACAGTGGGAGAGAGAGACGCACATGGTGAGAGACGGGGGGAGAGAGAGACGCACATGGTGAGAGACGGGGGAGAGAGAGACGCACGTGGTGAGAGACTGGGGGAGAGAGAGACGCACGTGGTGAGAGACGGTGGGAGAGAGAGACGCACATGGTGAGAGGGTGGAAGAGAGAGACGCACATGGTGAGAGACAGTGGGAGAGAGAGACGCACATGGTGAGAGGGTGGAAGAGAGAGACGCACATGGTGAGAGATGGTGGGAGAGAGAGAGACGCACATGGTGAGAGACGCACATGGTGAGAGACTGGGGGAGAGAGAGACGCACATGGTGAGAGACTGGGGGAGAGAGAGACGCACATGGTGAGAGACTGGGGGAGAGAGAGACGCACATGGTGAGAGACTGGGGGAGAGAGAGACGCACATGGTGAGAGACGGTGGGAGAGAGAGACGCACATGGTGAGAGACGGTGGGAGAGAGAGACGCACATGGTGAGAGACTGGGGGAGAGAGACGCACATGGTGAGAGACGGTGGGAGAGAGAGAGACGCACATGGTGAGAGACGGTGGGAGAGAGAGAGACGCACATGGTGAGAGACGGTGGGAGAGAGAGAGACGCACATGGTGAGAGACTGGGGGAGAGAGACGCACATGGTGAGAGACGGTGGGAGAGAGAGAGACGCACATGGTGAGAGACGGTGGGAGAGAGAGAGAGACGCACATGGTGAGAGACGGTGGGAGAGAGAGACGCACATGGTGAGAGACGGGGGAGAGAGAGAGACGCACATGGTGAGAGACGGGGGAGAGAGAGAGACGCACATGGTGAGAGACGGTGGGAGAGAGAGAGACGCACGTGGTGAGAGACTGGGGGAGAGAGAGACTGGGGAGAGAGAGACGCACGTGGTGAGAGACAGTGGGAGAGAGAGACGCACATGGTGAGAGACGGTGGGAAACGGGGGGAGAGAGAGACGCACGTGGTGAGAGACGGGGGAGAGAGACGCACGTGGTGAGAGACGGTGGGAGAGAGAGACGCACATGGTGAGAGGGTGGAAGAGAGAGACGCACATGGTGAGAGACAGTGGGAGAGAGAGACGCACATGGTGAGAGGGTGGAAGAGAGAGACGCACATGGTGAGAGATGGTGGGAGAGAGAGAGACGCACATGGTGAGAGACGCACATGGTGAGAGACTGGGGGAGAGAGAGACGCACATGGTGAGAGACTGGGGGAGAGAGAGACGCACATGGTGAGAGACTGGGGGAGAGAGAGACGCACATGGTGAGAGACGGTGGGAGAGAGAGACGCACATGGTGAGAGACGGTGGGAGAGAGAGACGCACATGGTGAGAGACTGGGGGAGAGAGACGCACATGGTGAGAGACGGTGGGAGAGAGAGAGACGCACATGGTGAGAGACGGTGGGAGAGAGAGAGACGCACATGGTGAGAGACGGTGGGAGAGAGAGAGACGCACATGGTGAGAGACTGGGGGAGAGAGACGCACATGGTGAGAGACGGTGGGAGAGAGAGAGACGCACATGGTGAGAGACGGTGGGAGAGAGAGAGACGCACATGGTGAGAGACGGGGGAGAGAGAGAGACGCACATGGTGAGAGACGGTGGGAGAGAGAGAGACGCACATGGTGAGAGACGGTGGGAGAGAGAGACGCACATGGTGAGAGACGGGGGAGAGAGAGAGACGCACATGGTGAGAGACGGGGGAGAGAGAGAGACGCACGTGGTGAGAGACGGGGGAGAGAGAGAGACGCACATGGTGAGAGACGGTGGGAGAGAGAGAGACGCACGTGGTGAGAGACAGTGGGAGAGAGAGACGCACATGGTGAGACTGGGGGAGAGAGGGACGCACATGGTGAGAGACGGTGGGAGAGAGAGACGGTGAGAGAGAGAGAGAGAGAGAAGCACATGGTGAGAGACTGGGGGAGAGAGACGCACATGTTGAGAGACGGGGGGAGAGAGAGACGCACGTGGTGAGAGACGGGGGGAGAGAGAGAGACGCACGTGGTGAGAGACTGGGGGAGAGAGAGACGCACGTGGTGAGAGACTGGGGGAGAGAGAGACGCACATGGTGAGAGACTGGGGGAGAGAGAGACGCACGTGGTGAGAGACAGTGGGAGAGAGAGACGCACATGGTGAGAGACTGGCGGAGAGAGAGACGCACATGGCGAGAGACTGGGGGAGAGAGAGACGCACATGGTGAGAGACGGTGGGAGAGAGAGACGCACATGGTGAGAGACGGTGGGAGAGAGAGACGCACATGGTGAGAGACTGGGGGAGAGAGACGCACATGGTGAGAGACGGTGGGAGAGAGAGAGACGCACATGGTGAGAGACGGTGGGAGAGAGACGCACATGGTGAGAGACGGGGGAGAGAGAGAGACGCACATGGTGAGAGACGGGGGAGAGAGAGAGACGCACATGGTGAGAGACGGTGGGAGAGAGAGAGACGCACGTGGTGAGAGACTGGGGGAGAGAGAGACGCACGTGGTGAGAGACAGTGGGAGAGAGAGACGCACATGGTGAGAGACTGGGGGAGAGAGGGACGCACATGGTGAGAGGCGGGGGGAGAGAGGGACGCACATGGTGAGAGGCGGGGGGAGAGAGGGACGCACATGGTGAGAGGCGGGGGGAGAGAGGGACGCACATGGTGAGAGGCGGGGGGAGAGAGGGACGCACATGGTGAGAGGCGGGGGGAGAGAGGGACGCACATGGTGAGAGGCGGGGGGAGAGAGGGACGCACATGGTGAGAGGCGGGGGGAGAGAGGGACGCACATGGTGAGAGACTGGGAGAGAGAGACGCACATGGTGAGAGACAGTGGGAGAGAGAGACGCACATGGTGAGAGACAGTGGGAGAGAGAGACGCACATGGTGAGACTGGGGGAGAGAGGGACGCACATGGTGAGAGACGGTGGGAGAGAGAGACGCACATGCTGAGAGACGGTGAGAGAGAGAGAGACGCACATGGTGAGAGACTGGGGGAGAGAGACGCACATGTTGAGAGACGGGGGGAGAGAGAGACGCACATGGTGAGAGACGGGGGGAGAGAGAGACGCACATGGTGAGAGACGGGGGAGAGAGACGCACATGGTGAGAGACGGGGGGAGAGAGAGACGCACATGGTGAGAGACGGGGGGAGAGAGAGACGCACATGGTGAGAGACGGGGGGAGAGAGAGACGCACATGGTGAGAGACGGGGGGAGAGAGAGACGCACATGGTGAGAGACGGGGGGGAGAGAGAGACGCACATGGTGAGAGACGGTGGGAGAGAGAGACGCACATGGTGAGACTGGGGGAGAGAGGGACGCACATGGTGAGAGGGTGGAAGAGAGAGACGCACATGGTGAGAGACGGTGGGAGAGAGAGACGCACATGGTGAGAGACGGTGGGAGAGAGAGAGACGCACATGGTGAGAGACGGTGGGAGAGAGAGAGACGCACATGGTGAGAGACTGGGGGAGAGAGACGCACATGGTGAGAGACGGTGGGAGAGAGAGAGACGCACATGGTGAGAGACGGTGGGAGAGAGAGAGACGCACATGGTGAGAAACGGTGGGAGAGAGAGACGCACATGGTGAGAGACGGGGGAGAGAGAGAGACGCACATGGTGAGAGATGGGGGAGAGAGAGAGACGCACATGGTGAGAGACGGTGGGAGAGAGAGAGACGCACGTGGTGAGAGACTGGGGGAGAGAGAGACTGGGGAGAGAGAGACGCACGTGGTGAGAGACAGTGGGAGAGAGAGACGCACATGGTGGGAGACGGGGGGAGAGAGAGACGCACGTTGTGAGAGACGGGGGAGAGAGAGACGCACGTGGTGAGAGACTGGGGGAGAGAGAGACGCACGTGGTGAGAGATGGTGGGAGAGAGAGACGCACATGGTGAGAGGGTGGAAGAGAGAGACGCACATGGTGAGAGACAGTGGGAGAGAGAGACGCACATGGTGAGAGGGTGGAAGAGAGAGACGCACATGGTGAGAGATGGTGGGAGAGAGAGAGACGCACATGGTGAGAGACGCACATGGTGAGAGACTGGGGGAGAGAGAGACGCACATGGTGAGAGACTGGGGGAGAGAGAGACGCACATGGTGAGAGACTGGGGGAGAGAGAGACGCACATGGTGAGAGACGGTGGGAGAGAGAGACGCACATGGTGAGAGACGGTGGGAGAGAGAGACGCACATGGTGAGAGACTGGGGGAGAGAGACGCACATGGTGAGAGACGGTGGGAGAGAGAGAGACGCACATGGTGAGAGACGGTGGGAGAGAGAGAGACGCACATGGTGAGAGACGGTGGGAGAGAGAGACGCACATGGTGAGAGACTGGGGGAGAGAGACGCACATGGTGAGAGACGGGGGAGAGAGAGAGACGCACATGGTGAGAGACGGTGGGAGAGAGAGACGCACGTGGTGAGAGACGGTGGGAGAGAGAGACGCACGTGGTGAGAGACGGTGGGAGAGAGAGACGCACATGGTGAGAGACTGGGGGAGAGAGACGCACATGGTGAGAGACGGTGGGAGAGAGAGAGACGCACATGGTGAGAGACGGTGGGAGAGAGAGACGCACATGGTGAGAGACGGGGGAGAGAGAGATACGCACATGGTGAGAGACGGGGGAGAGAGAGAGACGCACATGGTGAGAGATGGTGGGAGAGAGAGAGACGCACGTGGTGAGAGACTGGGGGAGAGAGAGACGCACGTGGTGAGAGACTGGGGGAGAGAGAGACGCACGTGGTGAGAGACAGTGGGAGAGAGAGACGCACATGGTGAGAGACGGTGGGAGAGAGAGAGACGCACATGGTGAGAGACGGGGGGAGAGAGAGACGCACGTGGTGAGAGACGGGGGGGGAGAGAGACGCACGTGGTGAGAGACTGGGGGAGAGAGAGACGCACGTGGTGAGAGACGGTGGGAGAGAGAGTCGCACATGGTGAGAGACGGTGGGAGAGAGAGACGCACATGGTGAGAGGGTGGAAGAGAGAGACGCACATGGTGAGAGATGGTGGGAGAGAGAGAGACGCACATGGTGAGAGACGCACATGGTGAGAGACTGGGGGAGAGAGAGACGCACATGGTGAGAGACTGGGGGAGAGAGAGACGCACATGGTGAGAGACTGGGGGAGAGAGAGACGCACATGGTGAGAGACGGTGGGAGAGAGAGACGCACATGGTGAGAGACGGTGGGAGAGAGAGACGCACATGGTGAGAGACAGTGGGAGAGAGAGACGCACATGGTGAGAGACTGGGGGAGAGAGAGACGCACATGGTGAGAGACTGGGGGAGAGAGAGACGCACATGGTGAGAGACGGTGGGAGAGAGAGACGCACATGGTGAGAGACGGTGGGAGAGAGAGACGCACATGGTGAGAGACGGTGGGAGAGAGAGAGACGCACATGTTGAGAGACGGTGGGAGAGAGAGAGACGCACATGGTGAGAGACGGTGGGAGAGAGAGAGACGCACATGGTGAGAGACTGGGGGAGAGAGACGCACATGGTGAGAGACGGGGGGAGAGAGAGACGCACATGGTGAGAGACGGGGGGAGAGAGAGAGACGCACATGGTGAGAGACGGTGGGAGAGAGAGAGACGCGGGGGGAGAGAGACGCACATGGTGAGAGACGGTGGGAGAGAGAGACGCACATGGTGAGAGACGGTGGGAGAGAGAGATGCACATGGTGAGAGACGGTGGGAGAGAGAGAGACGCACATGGTGAGAGACTGGGGGAGAGAGACGCACATGGTGAGAGACGGGGCGAGAGAGAGACGCACATGGTGAGAGACGGGGGGGAGAGAGACGCACATGGTGAGAGACTGGGGGAGAGAGAGACGCACATGGTGAGAGACAGTGGGAGAGAGAGACGCACATGGTGAGACTGGGGGAGAGAGGGACGCACATGGTGAGAGACGGTGGGAGAGAGAGAGACGCACATGGTGAGAGACGGTGGGAGAGAGTGAGGGACGCACATGGTGAGAGACGGTGGGAGAGAGAGAGACGCACATGGTGAGAGACGGTGGGAGAGAGAGAGAGACGCACATGGTGAGATACTGGGGGAGAGAGAGACGCGCATGGTGAGAGACTGGGGGAGAGAGAGACGCGCATGGTGAGAGACGGGGGGAGAGAGACGCACATGGTGAGAGACTGGGGGAGAGAGGGACGCACATGGTGAGAGACAGTGGGAGAGAGAGACGCACATGGTGAGACTGGGGGAGAGAGGGATGCACATGGTGAGAGACGCACATGGTGAGAGACGGTGGGAGAGAGAGACGCACATGGTGAGAGACGGGGGGAGAGAGAGACGCACATGGTGAGAGACGGGGGGAGAGAGAGACGCACATGGTGAGAGACGGGGGGAGAGAGACGCACATGGTGAGAGACGGGGGAGAGAGACGCACATGGTGAGAGACGGGGGGAGAGAGACGCACATGGTGAGAGACGGGGGGGAGAGAGACGCACATGGTGAGAGACGGGGGGAGAGAGACGCGCATGGTGAGAGACGGGGGAGAGAGACGCACATGGTGAGAGACGGGGGGAGAGAGACGCACATGGTGAGAGACGGGGGGAGAGAGACGCACATGGTGAGAGACGGTGGGAGAGAGAGACGCACATGGTGAGAGACGCACATGGTGAGAGACGGTGGGAGAGAGAGACGCACATGGTGAGAGACGCACATGGTGGGAGAGAGAGACGCACATGGTGAGAGACGGGGGGAGAGAGAGACGCACATGGTGAGAGACTGGGGGAGAGAGAGACGCACATGGTGAGAGGTCGAGATCGATCACTGTGCTGCTCGCTGTATCATTTAATGATGATCTTTGTGCTGCAATGCTTTTGGGGAAACTCGGTCCAGTCCTTTAGTTCCTAAAACCCGTCTCGCTACAGCTCCGTCACTAGTTTACAGTTAATGTCTTTTGGGACGCCCAAGAACAAACTGTAGTCCATGTGTGGGCTGAATCGTGTCCGAGATGACTGCAGTGTTTGCTTATGTACAGAATAAAACACTGTGGTGTGCTGTTATAGTAAATTGATCAACAGTGGAGTGGTGTGATTTAAGCAGCGGCGTCTTCTGAGAAGTGTCGGAGTATATTTAAGGAAATTTCTTTATTCTGAGTCAAGGTTCTCTGGAAAATTTTTAAAATATGGAGGACATCCCCATTTTGATTAAAGTAATCTGTCTGCTAACTTTAGCTTGCTAATAACACAGTCGCAGTCTAACTTTTTTTTTTTTTTAACTTGCTAGCTAGCTGTGCCAAGTATTTTAGGTTCCTCTAGCACAGAGCTATCCTTGGTAAAAATGTTGATGTTCTAATCCCTGGTTAGTTTTTCAGCTTGATGATTTGAACACTGTTGCCTCAATGCTGGAACGAGCTAACACGGCTAGATAGCTAGTAAGTTGTGCCAACTGTCACACTGTACTATCTGGACTCTGGGAAAATTTCTAACAAATTATAATCAAAGCACAAGGGAAATCTTTGTTAATGAGGTTGCATAAGTGGACTTTTCATTTCTGATCGTCTACAAATGTGTTATGCTAGCTAGCTCAGTTTAAAATCACTTCAGTGAAATGGTTTACTAATTAGCATAGCGTAATCCAACAGATAGCAGAGTTTGTAAGTTGCTTGCTAGCCATGTTCGTGATTCGACGACTGAAGTGCTGTGTGCGTGTCTGATCTTACATTTACAAATCTGTATTTAAAGACATTTTTGACACATTAAAATACTTCAGAAATTTTTATTAATTAATTTGCATTATTGTGTAACAGCTCATGCCTAAAACTTAATTCCCACTCACCCAAGTTGAAGGATTTGGAATATTCTACGGGTTACATGTTTTTCATCTGAATTTCCTGAAGATCCTGAGAAGCAAATCAAGTCCCGTCCCCCCGTCCCGTCCCCCCCCCCCCCCCCCCCCCCCGACTTATTGACTGATGAGATAATTCTGAAAGTATAGCTTATTTACCCAAGTTATATTGAAAGTAAACAAATCATTTATTAAGGAACTTGTTTTAATGTTTTCATGCCTTTAGCACGGATGCTAGCCAACCACGTTTTGTGTATTTGCTAATTCAGTGATCAACTCTGTTACTATAAACCTTATGAGATAAAGGCAGTCTGTCAGCACTGAAACTTTAGATCCATCTCTGGTTCATGTCTTTTCATGAATTTGTAAAGCTAATACAATAGAAGTCACAGACCCAGCATGCTAGAAGTGATAATATCGATAGCAAAGCTAACAAAGTTCGATTAAAATGTTGTCCAAAAAGATACAAATATAGATAAATGTACTTTTTTTTTTTTTTTAAATTGTCCAATCCTCCTCATGGTGAAATAAACTTCATAAGTATTATGATTGGTTCATGTCAAGATGAAAGACCTCCAGGAAAAGTACATTACATAAGTCCTGAATATCAGCAACAGATTTAGCAGCTCAGGCCACTTTAATGGTTCTACTCAGGTTTAACAGCGTCTTCTTCAAACACAGCGAGGGTTTTCTCGCCCACTGGGTTGTAAACAATTGCGTCTACTTCTCCTCCACTGTTGGCAGATTTCTGGAAGTGGATCTCCAACAGGTCCTGCAGGTTGTCCTTCTCCATCACAGCTGGGATTCCTGTCAGCAGCACAGTCTTGGAGCAGGTCGTGTTACATGTCTGAGGACAGAATTACAGGAAAAATTATACGCGCTTTTTTTTTAAATCCCTTATGGAGTAATCTAATTAAATCAAATTAAAATTAAGTTCCACATGCTTGATATTTTTTACTGTGGATCTGCTGCTCAAACGGTTTCATACTTAAGTGAGTTGACATTAGATATATACGTACAACCCCAATCCCAAAAAAGTTGGGATGCTGTGTAAACTGTAAAAAAAAAAAGAGAGAGAGAGAGAGAGAATTTGCAAATCATGGAAGCTCGATATTTCATTGAAAATAGTACAAAGACAACATATCAAATGTTGAAACTGAGAAATTTTGTTTTTTGAAATATATATGCTCATTTTGAATTTGATGTCAGCAATACATTTCAGAAAAATTGAGACGGGGCGTGTTTACCACTGTGCTGAATCACCTCTACTTTTAACAATGCTGTAAACGTTTGGGAACTGAGGAGACCAGCTGCTGTAGTTTTGAAAGAGAAATGTTGTCCCATTCTTCCCTGATATACAATTTCAGTTGCTCAACAGTTCAGGGTCTCCTTTGTCGTATTTTGTGCTTCATAATGCGCCAAATGTTTTAAATAGGAGACAGGTCTGGACTGCAGCAGGCCAGTTTAGCACCTGGACACTCTTACTATGGAGCCTTGCAGTTTTAACATGTGTAGAAAGTGGTTTGGTGTTGTCTCGCTGAAAGAAGAAAGGCCTTCCCTGAAAAAGATTTAGTCTGGATGGCAGCATATTGCTCTAAAACGTGTATATACCATTCAGCATTAATGATGCCTTCCCAGATGTACAAGCTACCCATGTCATGTGCACTAACGCCCCCTCATACCATCACAGATGCTGAATGCTTTTGGACTGTGCACTGATAACAAGCCGGATGGTCCCTCACCTCTTTAGCCTGGAGGACGTGGTGGCCATGAAGATCACAGGCATCCAATGTCAGTTTTCAGCCTTGTCTCTCGCATACAGAGATTTCTCCAGATTCTCTGAATCTTTTAATGATATTACGGACCACAGATGATGTGACCCACAAATTCTTTGCAGTTTTACATTGAGGAACGTTATTCTTAAATTGTTGCACTGTTTGCCCACGCAGTCTTTCAGAGAGCAGTGAACCCCTCCCCGTCTTTACTTCTGAGAGACTCCGCCTCTCTGGGATGCTCTTTTTATACCCAATCATCTTACTGACCTGTTGCCAATTAACCAAATTAGTTTTTTTTTTTTCAGCATTACACAACTTTTTCAGCCTTTTGTTGCCCCGTCCCAACTTTTCTGAAATGTATTGCTGGCATCAAATTCAAAATGAGCAAATATTTTTCAAAAACAATAAAATTTCTCAGTTTCAACATTTGATATGTTGTGTTTGTATTACTTTCAAAAATATAGGGTTTCCATGATTTACAAATCCTTACATTCTGTTTTTATTTATGCTTCACTCAGTGTCCCAACTCTTTTGGAATTGGGGTTGTACATCAATATCCATGTAATGCTAGGTAAGTCGTGCACGCACTGATAGAATTCATTTCATTTTAACGTTGAACACAAAACATTCTTCTTGAACAACGACAGAAAGTGAAGATGCTACCTCAGCGCATCTTTCAATCGGGAAAATGGAGCCAGGATAAGAGATTACTAGTGTTGGGTAAGTTGGAAGGGGTAGGGCTTAAGCTTAATCTCGAACAGTTCAAAACAGATTCAAGTCAATTGGTTTATGTGCCATTTTTACTTCGGAGGAGAAAAGAAAACTGCAATTTTGGTAAATTTGTGAGTGGTGCACAGAAATTAACATTCAGAGCTCCAGTGCAAAAAGCCTGACAGGTCTGAGGGGGAGTAATAATGGAAGTCTATCTGCCTCAGAACCACATCCAGTTCTTCACAAATTAGGTTGATGGTGCATTTTGACATTGTCCCACACTACACACCCTGCATTCCAAAGTTTGAGGGTGGCGTTACAGCGGAAAGCTGGAAGTGATCATAATGTGGAGGAGGATGTTAAAATTCCCAAAATCATGTAATGTCCATCCAGTATTAATCAAGTAACCAAGTATAAAGTTCTTCTCACCTTGAGAAGTGTGATCTCGCCATTGAGAAAGGGTGTGACCTTCACCTTGCATTTCTTTCCTTTGTCCAAGTCAATCTCATGCATTTGTTTATCTGTAAGACCCTTGGCAACTATGGGAAGAGAGCGAGATGCTGTGTTTGAATACCCAAATAAATCCATTCACCAAATCCCAACTTCACATTTGTATATTTTACTGCAACATTCCTAACAATTTGTCACAGAAACATTACAGCACAGTGAAACCTTTTCTTCACATACTGTACAGTATACCAGCTTTGTGAACAAGTTGGAGCTCAGAGCACAGAGTCAGCCGTGATGCACTGCCCCTGGAGCAGAGAGGGTTAAAGGGCCTTGCTCAGCGGTCCAACAGTGGCAGATTGGCGGTGCTGGGGCTTGAACCCCTGCCCTTCTGATCAGTAACCCATAATACAGTGGTGCTTGAAAGTTTGTGAACCCTTTAGAATTTTCTATATTTCTGCATAAATATGACCTAAAACAACATCAGATTTTCACACAAGTCCTAAAAGTAGATAAAGAGAACCCAGTTAAACAAATGAGACAAAAATATTATACTTGGTCATTTATTTATTGAGGAAAATGATCCAATATTACATATCTGTGAGTGGCAAAAGTATGTGAACCTCTAGGATTAGCAGTTAATTTGAAGGTGAAATTAGAGTCAGGGGTTTTCAATCAATGGGACGACAATCAGGTGTGAGTGGGCACCCTGTTTTATTTAAAGAACAGGGATCTATCAAAGTCTGATCTTCACAACACATGTTTGTGGAAGTGTATCATGGCACGAACAAAGGAGATTTCTGAGGACCTCAGAAAAAGTGTTGTTGATGCTCATCAGGCTGGAAAAGGTTACAAAACCATCTCTAAAGAGTTTGGACTCCACCAATCCACAGTCAAACAGATTGTGTACAAATGGAGGAAATTCAAGACCATTGTTACCCTCCCCAGGAGTGGTCGACCAACAAAGATCACTCCAAGAGCAAGGTATGTAATAGTCGGCAAGGTCACAAAGGACCCCAGGGTAACTTCTCAGCAACTAAAGGCCTCTCTCACATTGGCTAATGTTAATGTTCATGAGTCCACTATCAGAAGAACACTGAACAACAATGGTGTGCATGGCAGGGCTGCAAGGAGAAAGACACTGCTCTCCAAAAAGAACATTGCTGCTCATCTGCAGTTTACTAAAGATCACGTGGACAAGCCAGAAGGCTATTGGAAAAATGTTTTGTGGACAGATTAGACCAAAATATAACTTTTTGGTTTAAATGAGAAGCGTTATGTTTGGAGAAAGGAAAACACTGCATTCCAGCATAAGAACCTTATCCCATCTGTGAAACATGGTGGTGGTAGTATCATGGTTTGGGCCGTTTGGCTGCATCTGGGCCAGGATGGCTTGCCATCATTGATGGAACAATGAATTCTGAATTATACCAGCAAATTCTAAAGGAAAATGTCAGGACATCTGTCCATGAACTGAATCTCAAGAGAAGGTGGGTCATGCAGCAAGACAACAACCCTAAGCACACAAGTCGTTCTACCAAAGAATGGTTAAAGAAGAATAAAGTTAATGTTTTGGAATGGCCAAGTCAAAGTCCTGACCTTAATCCAATGGAAATGTTGTGGAAGGACCTGAAGCGAGCAGTTCATGTGAGGAAACCCACCAACATCCCAGAGTTGAAGCTGTTCTGTACGGAGGAACGGGCTAAAATTCCTCCAAGCCGGTGTGCAGGACTGATCAACAGTTACCAGAAACGTTTAGTTGCAGTTATTGCTGCACAAGGGGGTCACACCAGATACTGAAAGCAAAGGTTCACATACTTTTGCCAATCACAGATATGTAATATTGGATCATTTTCCGCAATAAATAAATGACCAAGTATAATATTTTTGTCTCATTTGTTTAACTGGGTTCTCTTTATCTACTTTTAGGACTTGTGTGAAAATCTGATGATGTTTTAGGTCATATTTAAGCAGAAATATAGAAAATTCTAAAGGGTTCACAAACTTTCAAGCACCACTGTATATATACACACATATATATTTAATATACACACTGTTGCTGTCTAGGAAGGTGATGACCACATTGCCAGAATCTTCCAGCAAGACGACTTCCTCCACTTCGCCTCCTCCGTTTCTCGACTTGGAGAAATGAATCTCCAGTTTGTCCAGGAGGCGCTCCATGCTCTCTTTCTTGGGCAGGTTGGAGATAAGGATGCGGCATGGACAAACCTGAGTGTCCATCTAAAGCAAAAAGAGCGTGAGAATGATTTGAAGAAAATCAGATTTAAACAATTTCTCCTTCAACCTCAAATGTAGTTGATCGGGCAAGATGTGTTTAGTGTGAGATGTTTTGCACTTGATTGGAGCTATAATGCTAAGGTAGCTAGCGTAACAAGTAATGGAAATCACTCGATATGTTGCCCCCAATCTTTTCCATAAACATGCGTCCTGGTTATCATGGACTTGCTTCAAAATAAAGTGACCCAAATCCATTTTTGAATATTTTTTTCTTGTGAAATAACTTTTGAGAGTCAGCATCAACTTCAAGTCAGGAGGCGCAGCCTGTGTGGTAGGCTGATACCAAATACTACGAGAAAAAAATAACGATGTCAACCTCAATAATGTTCCGTTCATTTTTTTTGGTGTGGAACACAATGTCATGTTCACCAATTTGTATTTATATTCTTGATTTAAGTCCCGGTCCCACAATACCTATAACGGTAACTATAAATAAATTGGTCCCCTGCAGTTTATGTGGTCGGTGCTCACACCAGACTGATAATGATCCCTATAGCCCAGGCCTGGGTTTATCCGTATCAGTGAGATTGCTTCTGGAGCCATTTTTCCAGACCTGGACCTGATCCGATAAAACATCTGACCAATCAGGTAATTGTTTACATGTGACGTTGTCTGAGCACGTGCTATTTTTCCCCGGGCATGTTTATACATCCTTGTTGCATCATGAAGTCACGCAAAATAAAAAATACAATACAAAGCACAGATCTTTTATTCATGGATATGTGATTATTTTCCGTGAAATATCTCATTATCTCATCTCATCTCATTATCTGTAGCCGCTTTATCCTGTTCTACAGGGTCACAGGCAAGCTGGAGCCTATCCCAGCTGACTACGGGCGAAAGGCGGGGTTCACCCTGGACAAGTCACCAGGTCATCACAGGGCTGACACATAGACACAGACAACCATTCACACTCACATTCACACCTACGCTCAATTTAGAGTCACCAGTTAACCTAACCTGCATGTCTTTGGACTGTGGGGGAAACCGGAGCACCCGGAGGAAACCCACACGGACACGGGGAGAACATGCAAACTCCGCACAGAAAGGCCCTTGCCGGCCACGGGGCTCGAACCCGGACCTTCTTGCTGTGAGGCGACAGCGCTAACCACTACACCACCGTGCTGCCCTCCGTGAAATATCAACAGTAAATTAATAAAGTAAACATATAAATGCAGGTAAGATATTTTAATTATGAACTTCAGCAGTCCAAACATTTAATTGTTTTAGACTTCTTAATTTTTTATCCGTGATGCATCATCCGTATGAAAACAGTAACCAATCTGTAATATACTGAAATGTCCGTGACCAATCTGTAAATTATTAGCATCCGTGATGCATCCGGATTAAAATCCGTAACCACGACGTATTTTGTATCCTCTGTTATTATATTTCCGTAATCCGTGACCTGTCTGTATTTTATCACCCACCGGAGTGTGTGCATGGGTTGTTTTGAAGTCCAAGCTGTACAGTACGACCCGGAATAATGTGCTACTACTCAGAAAAACCTTCCATGACTATTCCTAAGTTGCATGCGTTTATTTCCCTGAGTGTCAGGACCAAGCGGTATTATAGTGGGGATTAGAGTTGTGGTGTTTCTGCTCCAGCCTGGAACTAAACTCAGGCAGAGGGACAGTCAGAGTTATGGTTATAGTTTTCGGTGTTGTGGGACTGGTCCCTTAAACCTGAAGTGGGCGTGGCCTAAACCATCCAGATTTATTTTTTCTCTTTATCTTTTTATTTTTATGAACTCAAGTTCACAATTGGTCTCAATTAAAAATGTGTGTAGGGCTTTTTAAAAATCCCACTCACACAGTTATTTTTGTTTCTACCTAACTGATATTTTCTCACAAATTCAGTATAAATTTTATACAAATATGAACAAACTAGTACCTAATTTAAACCACCCTGACCAGGCAGGTACTAAGGATGAATGAGTGAAAATGCATTGCTTAGTGCTGCACATTTTTTGTTAATGATGATAATGAATGTAAAGCTAAAAACCTCCCACTCATGTGACTTTTGTTGCCTTCCGCAGGATCTCAGTGGGATACACACCTCTAGCCCCAACCAGACGCCCTGTGAAGCTTCCTGGAGAGCTTTGTTTAACAATACACAGAGTAGTAGTACTCCTATTTGTATCTGTATTTCTATCTGTTCATTCTGTTACATCTTTAAAGGATATGGGACATGGATTTTTACCTGGGCATAATTATGTATAAAGGACATAAGAAATGCCATCTAAATCACTGCAGGGCGTCAAAAATGTGAAAATCATCACATTATTCAAGTTTTTTTATACATCAGCGTAAAACAAGGATTCGTTAATGAGCTAGGTGGTCACGTGACCCGTGACATCACAAAAACTTTCCAAGGAGCCAGCGCTTGGGAATCTAATGTAAACAGGTTACCGAAATGGACACCATCGACAGTGATATTCCCGATGTTTCACAGAGATGTGAAGTTAGACCCTATCAATTCGAACCGATAGCTGGAAATTCACATGAACATGGATCTTGTCTTTACTCTGACGGGTCAGATGATTCTGAGAGTGAGAGTTCATTCAGCCCTCATGAAACTGAAAGCGGTCGGCTCGATAACACTTCCTCATCTCATCTCTCATCTCATTATCTCTAGCCGCTTTATCCTGTTCTACAGGGTCGCAGGCAAGCTGGAGCCTATCCCAGCTGACTACGGGCGAAAGGCGGGGTACACCCTGGACAAGTCGCCAGGTCATCACAGGGCTGACACATAGACACAGACAACCATTCACACTCACACCTACGGTCAATTTAGAGTCACCAGTCAACCTAACCTGCATGTCTTTGGACTGTGGGGGAAACCGGAGCACCCGGAGGAAACCCACGCGGACACGGGGAGAACATGCAAACTCCGCACAGAAAGGCTCTTGCCGGCCCCGGGGCTCGAACCCAGGACCTTCTTGCTGTGAGGCGACAGCGCTAACCACTACACCACCGTGCTGCCATGACACTTCCTGGTAAGTTCAAAACAATTCTGCTCAAAGGCTAATGATCTGTTGAAAGAAGTCTTATTTTTGTATCATACATTGAAAGTTCATCATAGATCTAGCTAAAGTCCGTTGCAAGCTAGTTTTTTTTTGCTGATATTTTTTGAGATTGATTGAGATACAATGCTTCCAGAGTCCGAGATGAAAACATTCAAAATGGCGAAACGAGTCAGAATTATGATAATCAATAATTGATACACCCAAAATTATAATACTAATCCTTACCTCGGCTTTCAGTCGCTTAGCGCAGAGGTCTTCAACAGCGGGGTCGCGAAATCGCACCGGATCACTCATATCAACAAAAATATTCCTGCCCTGTCCCCTGGCCTCCGTGCAGGGATGCAAACAGCGCGCCTTTCGGCGGATGCCGCCTTTTTCACGGCTGAATCGCGCAGATCCGATTTAAAAAAAATGAAAATAGTGATGTTGGTTCATGGAGCATGAGGCATGAAGTGTAAGGATGAGAGAGAGGCGGTTTGGGTCGGGAAGCTGCGCGCATTTGTGCAGCCTGGCGCAGGTGTGCGCGGCTTCCCGATTTGAACTGTTTTTTTTTTCTCATCCTTATGCTTCCTGTTTCATGTTTCATGAATTAATATCGCTCAGTACCTGAGTATTAATGTTGAAAGAATCCTCAGTGAAATGGTCCGAATACAGTTTGTGGGAAACAGTAGGTGCAAAGTTTTTTTCAACAGGTGTTCTGTAAAGTTGTCCTACCAAGCCTACTGCACATGCGCGAAGCCTACTGCGCATGCGCAGGTGAGCCCACACTTTCCTCAGCTTCGGGTCCTTGGGGAATGCAAAAAAACTTACTCCAGGGCATTTCCCATTGGAATTATTGCAACCATAAGCAGCACAATACACCATGATGTCCAATGTACTTTAAAGACTATAAAAACAATTTTCTTGTCATCCACTTCTCCATTCATCTACCCGCTTGTGCTGTGCCCAAAAGTTTTTGTGACGTATGATCACGTGACAGCGGCTCTTCCGGTTGCAAAAAATGCATATCGGAAGTCGAGCAGAAATGCCATATAATCATCACGAATATAACGATTTTGCTGAATTTAATAGATAATTTTGTATTTGTTGATGCAATTAATTCATATTTTTAATGGAAAGAAACTGATATAGCGTGCTTTTATGTTTCATGTCCCATATCCTTTAATGTTTACAGATGACAGTAAATCTGTATCAACACATCATCACTGAAGATCTCGATGAAGAATAAAAGATGTTGGGTTTGACAGACTTCCTTTCACAACATTAGGATCGGAGCTCAAACACAGAAGGAGGATTTGTTAAAATGTATATTGGATTTTTACTGAAACATTTTAAATGCGGAAGTTTAAAGATACTGTGATGTACCTCAACACTGGCTGGTATGAGGAACTGCACCGGCTCAGCCCGTACGGTGATGCTACATTCCCCGAGCTGCACTTCGTGCTCCTTCAGAGCCAAGATCTTTTCAGCAACTGAGGAGCAAAACAGAGAAACCGAGAGAGACCCAATTACACAACAGCGAATAATCCCATGACATGGACTGAAGTGAACTCAACTCAACACACCTTCTTCCTCTTCGAAGGTGATGAATGCTGTGCCTCCCTCCATGGGGTACATGATGTGAGGTTTCACATCAAAACTCAGCGCATCAACTTTTTCAGCCGTCTCGCCGTTAAACACAACCTTCTTCTCCGGCACTGCAGTGGACACCTAAAGAATGAACGTTATTCCTAAACTGCTTATTAAAATCTAAATTCAGAAGTTTATTCTTCTTCCTTCTTCATATACAACACATGGTAATAAATCATTACTGTCTCTGATGATATACTTGTAAACTTCCCCAAACCTCAGTCTGCTGTTTCAGGCTCTGGTGGGTTTCATCCATTCTTTCCAACTCCTGCTGGATTTTCAGAAGCTCTATACTCAGTTTGCTCTCATCCTTTTTTAGATCTGCCAGTTTGTTCTACACAGAATGGAAACGTTAGAAGATGTTAATAGTTAATACACATCATTACTTTGGTTCGTAATGTACATCACCTTAAACTCATGGTGAATTGTTCATTTTGAACATATTTAATGTGAAATAGGCCGACCGAAAAGTACCTACCAAAAGTGGTCCAAGGAAGGACAACCGGTGAACCAGCGATAGGGTCATGGGTGTTGAAGGCTCATTGATTCGTAAGGGGCACAAAGCGTAGTCCATATGGTCCAATCTCACAGAAGAGCTCCTGTAGCACAAACTGCTGAAAAAGTTAACACTGACACCTTTCTGTGTTTGCCAGCATCAACTTTTTCAACAGATTGTGCTCTAGAAGCTCTTCTATGAGATTGGAACATGTGGCTAGCCTTCGTGTCCCATGCGAATCAATGAGCCTTCGACACCCATGACCCGGTCTCCAGTTCACTGATTCTCCTTCCTTGGTCCACTTTTGTTCGGTACTAACCACTGCATACCAGGAACACCCCACAAGGTGTACCATTTTGGAGATTTTCAGACCATCTCACCATCACAATATAGCCCTTGTCAAAGTCACTCAGATCCTTACACTTGCCTGTTTTTCCTGCTTCCAACACATCAACTTCAAGAACTGACTGTTCTCTTTCTTGCTGCCAAATAAACTCCACCCCTCAACAGGTGCCATTGAAATGAGATAATCAGTGTTATTCTATCCACGTTCACTGGATATGAGTAATGGCACGCTCTGATTGGCTACACTACTACTAGACTATCTGCTCATATACCGTGAGTAGAGAAAAACAAAATGGCGAAGCATGTTGCTGAACCAACTGAGGATGGAATAAAAACTCTACTCAACCCCCCCCCCCCCCCAAAAAAAAAGCAACAGAGTATGGAATAAAAGTATTTGATAGTAAGAACGTATCTTTTTTTATTTTTCAAGAATTATTATTATCGCATTTTTCACAAATTGCTCCTGTCATTTCACCGGTTTGTTTACATTGTAAGGGGAAATGATTTTGTCAGATGTTTTGTGTAAAGTTTTTATTTATTAAATTTGCAAAAAAATTAAAACAAAAATGCTCTGTCTCTCAAAATCCAGTGAATGTGGAAAGAATAAAACAGTTATTCCACTCAATCTCATCGTACATGGCTTATGGACAACTCAGTGTTACACACCTCTTCACCTATCAGCTCATGTACGACTCAATTTTGTGGAATAACTGTTAATTATTCACTGCTTCACTTGTTAGTGGTTTAATGTTATGGCTGATCGGTGTATTTTTGATTCACATTTCTTATTCAGGGTTTCCCCAGGTTTGACCACCATAAATTTAAGACTTTTTTAAGACCTTTTTAAGACCACTTAAATGAGAATTAAGACCTACATCGCATCCATTATGCGGTCGTAGAACACCAGATCAAATTCCCAATAATGTTAGGACTTGGACTTTGTTGGCCTCTAGAGGCCGCCATCATTCCTTTTTTGTTGTCATGTTTGTTTTGACTGCTAGAGGCCGCTATTGTTTCTGTGTGTTGTGTTTTGTTTTTACATGTGCCTTGTGCCCCGCCTAGTCCTCATTATTGTCACCTGTGTTCTATTTAGTTTGTGTATTTATACTCCCTCAGTTTGGTCTCTAGTCACGGAGTCTTTTTTTGCTATGCTGTTTAGTGCTAGTTACCTCTGTCCCGTGTGCCTTGCCTCTGTCCTTGTGTTCTTTGTATTTTTGCTTTCTTTTGGACTTTGTGGATTTTGTTTTTGACTTTTTGGATCTTCTGAGCGTTTGGATTTTTACCCCTTCTTTTCTGGTTATTGGCTTTTGTATTGACTTTGAACTTTTGGATTTTTTCCCTTATGTCTTCTGAGCGTTTTGGATTATACTTTTTGGATTTTTTGCATTGTAAATAAACTGTTTTTTGCTACTCTACTTTCGCCTCACACCTTTGCACTTCAGTCATTCCCCTGGTGGCCTAGTGGGGGTTTGCTGGATCATTACACCAGCGACCTGGGTTTGATTCCTAGCAAAACCCTAACAAATAATGACAAATGTTTCAAGTAAAAATACTTTTATTATAAAAGTTATATACTTAAGTCATTATGTGCATTGCTTGTCGAATCTTCACATTCAAGACAAAAAACAAGTCTAAACCTGGAAGAAAGGAGCACAACGCAGGGTCCACGTCATGGCCTTAAAGGTACACAAAAATGCAATAGGCATACCAACACATTAATGCCAAAGGTGTGCACTCGCCAGTCAAAAAGCCAGAGGGCCTCACTCGAGGCTTAAAGAACTGTCTCTGAACTAATTATGACCGTGCACCCAGAGATGATACTTAAAATAAAAAAGTGATGTGGGTGTATTTTTTTTTTTTAATAAAATATCAAAACATTCACAACACTCTAAACAGACAAACTCTTTGTCTTAGTTTCCCAGCACTTGCTTCAACCATTTTACATTTTGTACCCTTCTAAATGAGGGAGGGAGAGAGATACAGAGGGGCATAGATAGATAAGAGACGAGGGGGATAGATGGGAAGAGAGATAGAGATAGATAGATCGATAGAAAAGAGGTAAGCCGAAAGTCTCTTAAAGGTGCACAAAAATGCAATTGGCATACCAATACATTGGTACAATGGTGTGCACTCATCAGTTAAAAAGCCAAACTAAGGGCCCAACTCAAGGCCTAAAGAACGGTCTCTAAACTAATTATGACCATGCACCCAGAGATGATAAACAGACAAACTCTTTGTCTTAGTTTCCCAGCATTCAACTTGCTTCAACCATTTTACCTTTTGAAGAATAAAAAGAAATGTAAATACTCCTAGTAAACAAGGGAGGGAGGAAGACATAGATGTGGAGGTGGATAGATAAGAGACACAATCCACCACTTGCCTCGTTAACGTCTTTGACCAACTCCTTCGTTATATAAGGAGCAAGACTGAATTTTGTTCTGTAAGACGTTTTGTTTTTTCCACAGGAGAATGTTGTAGCGACTTCCGAGTCTGGGAACACAGCCTTAAAGAGTTCGCTTATGCCCTCATTCGAGCTGTACGAGTGGTGTTCCGTAATTGTTTTTAAAATCCAGAGCACCTCTGCCCGAAGTGTTGGGGTTCCACCGACACCCATCATGCCACTGCTCGGCCCTTGTGTTGTTGCTAGCCTTGCCGATGATGTCTGGCTTGGCTGATGCCGCTGACATTCGACAGTGGTGCTACCAACTCCAGGTGCATTCGGAGATTGAACCGTGCAGAACTGAGCGATGGGCTGGTGGCGGTGGAGGGCAGATGCAATGTGCTTTGAGCTCTTCATGTGAGACTCTAAAGCAAAATGACCTATAGTGGACAACTTGAAGGTCTTTCGACAAACACAGCATCTTGCTTCAACGTCGCTTCCAGGAACCTCCCTCACCCAATCACAATATCTTTCATCTGAAAGCCACTGCTGATTAAAACCACACTTCCCCATACTGCGATTCGCAGAGTCTCCTCTCCACCACGGACTCCGACGATTGCGCCAGCGCGAAAATGTATCAATATTGTTTCTTTCTTTGCGCATACTCCAAGAAATTCACTGATGTTATGCAAAACCCATGTTTTCGCATTGTAGAATAGTATGAGTAAATTTAAGACCTTTGTTTAAAAAATTAAGACTTGGGCAAAGCAATTTAAGACTTTTTAAGGCCTTAATTTTGGAATATTAAATTTAAGACTTTTTTAAAGACTTTTAAGACCCCGCGGCTACCATGTTATTGCTGTAATATTCCTTAGTCAATAAAATAATTTCTGTTTCCTGAAATTCCTGTATATGTACTGTAATTTTTTTGGATGCTATTCTGAATTGTGAATCAAATGAATCAAAATTCGACATCTGATTCACTTGCACAAGTGAGACAAAAATCGAATTGCAAAAGTGAATCGTGATTCTCATCACTGTTGCAAAATTCATGTAATCATAAGGATATTGTTATTCTGTGCGCTCAGTGTTCACACCATGAAGGTTTTTCTGACCTGCTCTTTCTTCAGTGCCTTGGCTTGGTTCAGCTCCTCGTTCTCGAGACGCTTTCTCGCATTACTGGCTCGCTGCTGGAACTCTTGAGTAAACTTGATGTTGCTGTTTTTGGATTCACAGATCAATGTCTGTTCGTGCACCAGGGCTTTGTGATCTGCCTGTGGACATTTAAACATGCATTCAAGTGAGCTTGTGTTTGAGGTGATGGGGTTATAGTGAAGTTACAGATGCTTTCTGAAGGAGCTGCACCTTCAGCTTGTCGATCTGTTTATAAATGGATTTAAGGCTGAATGATGCGCTGTCATCAGTGACCAGAGAGAAATCCTGAAATGACAGGTTTAACATGAGCATCAGTGTTTAACAAAGAAAGTTTGATACCTAAAAAAATATTTGATATCTTACCTCATCTGAAGACATCCTGGACAAATGAGCCTGTAGAAAGACAGCAGGAGGTGATGAGATTATACACGGTATCTATTATATATGAGCTTATTTTACATCAAACAAAGAAGATATTGGTGTGTATCTGCAAATAAATAAATAAATAAGTCATGGTTTGGGATATTTCCATTATAAACATGAATTGCATACTGAACATAAATTATAATTATTTTATGATTGTAATACAGTTTATATTTATACTGGAAATATCACAAAACCTGCGATAAAATTCTGGAAGAAGACGATCACAGAGTTGTGCAAGTCAGTTATTTAGAACATTTAATGAATACTTTGTGAACAAACTAAAAGTTGGTATGTGTGAGAAGAAATCTGGCTAATTTTAGGTTTGCCCGGAATAAAAATAAAAAATATATATACTCCTTTACAAAACAGATGCACAATATGTTTTCACTGGACTGCACTTAGCTTTTATTACAGCACACCTTCACCATGGCATTGTTTCAGCAACTTTATGCAATGTCACAATATTTATTTCTGTCCAGAGTTGCATTAATTTTCCACTGAGATCTTGTGTTGACTACAGGAGAGTCGAACCTCTGCATAAAGTCTTCTCCAGCATCCCAAAGATTCTCAATGGGGTTAAGGTCGGGACTCTGTGGTGGTTAATTCATGTGTGAAATGCTTCCTGAACCACTCTTTCACAGTCTGAGCCCTAATTTTATTCCCATGCCATCAGGGAAGAAAAAAATCCATTCATGTGATGATAATCTGGTCATTCAGTACATTTAGGTCATCAGCTGATGTCATTTTATTGCCCCATAACGTTGCTGAGTCTTGACCTGAGCAACTGAATCAACCCCAGATCATCACCCTGCCTTCAGAGGCTTGTACATGGGACACTATGGATGATGGAGTGGAGCTTCATGAGCTTCCCTTCTTACCCTGACACACCCATCACTCAGGAATAGGGTCAGTCTGGACTCATCAGACCACATAACATTTCTCCATTGCTCCAGAGTCCAATCTTTATGCTCCCGAGCAAAGTGAAGCCTTTTCTCCTGATTAGTCTCACTAACAAGTGGTTTTCTTACAGACATACAGCTGTTTAGTCCCAATCCTGTGGGTTCTCAAGTAATAGTGACTTACTTTCACTATTAAACATAGCTGTGAGTTATATTATATTATCAATTCTTATTTTTATGTTTTTTGTTTGTTTGTTTGTTTGTTTTTACAATTCAACTTCACCAAGCATGTAAGTGATCTCCAATCATGCTCAGTCAAGATTTTTTCTGACCACATTTCTTCTGCAAAGTTGATATTTCATCTCTATCCTTCCAGGTTTTAATAATGTGTTGGTCAGTTCTTCACCCAGTTCCAGTCATTTCCGCAACCTCCTTAGTTGCTTTCTTTGCTTGATGCAGGTCAATAATTTGACCTTCTGAAACACAGGAACATCTTTTCCATGACCAAGGGATTCGACTTCCAACATGTTTGTTGAAGAAATTAGTAGCTACTCTTTGCACCACTTAGGGTTAAAAGAATTATTGCAGCTGAAACATTAATCACTGCAGTAATTATCCAATCAAAGGCTGCTAATTATTTGTTTATTTAAATCCAAATGGCAATTTTTTTTTTCTTTTTGGCCAGTGTTCTTAATTTAATTTATTCCATTATTTTACTGTTAATTAATATAATTATGAGCTTAAATTAACACTTGATAAATTCAAAGGTTTCTATATTAAATATATAATAGTTGCCTTAACCTCACTGCAGCTTTTATTACCCTTTACATTTGTTCTGCAAAAATCAATAGAGTTTGATTTTTAAAATAATGCATTTACATATATCATGGATGTTTGATTTTTCCCCTAGTTTCTTGTATCAGTATTCTTTAAACAAAACATTCATTAATTAGTTTTTAATTGATATGTATTTTAATCTAATTTAATGTCATTTCTTTAGTTGAATTACATCCACCAAACAAATTGTCATTAACATAGATGAATATCTACTTTATACTTTTTAAAAGTTCATGTCAAATGAAGATCTTCTAAAGCTTGTTGTAAACAGGAAATAGAAAGAGTCTCGGCCTGTGTTTAATGTTGTTACGTCAGAAAAACTTAACACACATTAAATTCTACAATATTAACATATTAGTCACGAAACAAACGAGAAACTTCCCTTAAAATGTAATTATTATTTTTATTTTTAACATTCACTTTTACATTTACACTAAAGCTGATGAGTGGCGTCGACTGTTCGGTCTCTACATCATTAATATCAGAAAATTATTTACAGTTTGGATATCTTGGTTTAATTGCATCATTATACTCTCTGCCATTAACTATATTCTTTATAAATACAGGAATAAATATAGAACAGGTTACTTACTCGCCTTTTCTTTCAGTCCTGTAACGCAGTTGTGAACTCGTTCACTTTCACTTTCCTTTCTTCATCTGTGGGGGCGTTCCTCGGTGGTGACGTCATGCATAATTATTATAATCGTTTTAATCATTATTTATACTTTTGGACGGACTTTGATAAAACAAATAATTATGCAACGGAGGGAAAACAATATCACTTTTTTCTTTTTTTTTTTTGTTTGTTGTTGTTGTTTTTAGAATTGCTTCATAAGTTCGTACTTCCGGTTGCGCACGAGCGCCGGTCACTGACCAATCACAGCGTGGGCGAAGGCGAACCCGGAAGTTACAGGGAACAGCTAAGAGGACTGTATTTAGCCACAATATAATATATATTTTAATTATTTATTTATTGTTTGTTCTGGTGTTGGAATTTACCCTGGAGGGAAAAAAGAAGCTTTTTATTTATATTCATTTGTAAAGATTGACACGAACATATTAAAAATATGTTCAGTAACATACAGCATAAATCTCAGAAACGTACTGAAGTCAGGTTACGTCATCACAATAAAAGCTTTAAATTACATTTAATCTCAGTCTATTTTGTTTTAAAATAACTATTTTGGGCCTTTAAAATACTTTTATGCTGTGTTATTTTTCTGCACCACTTTAAAGGTACAGGATATTTCATGAATGCAAAAAAAAAAAAAAAGGAATAAATGAATGCATTTAATAAAAGATTTGTTTGGCTCTTTGGAGAAAGTTGAAGTAACAATAAATACAGTCTAGCAAGAGACATTTGGTATTTTCCTGGATATTTTATTTATTTTTCAAATCACAATTTGCACCTTAGATGAAACTTAATTGTGATCCATTTCTAACAGCTGAAGTGAGCTGAGTCAAACTACAGAACCAGTGAAGGAGAGTCTGTCCAAACCTTTGACTGGTACAGCATATTAAAGAAGAATATTCAACAATTATTCTCTGAGGGTGAAGTGAATATCGGTGAATGATAATCAAGACATACACAGGTGATTATTTTTAAAAAAAATCATCCATCCCTTATCTGTAGCCGCTTATCCTGTGCAGGGTCGCGGGCAAGCTGGAGCCTATCCCAGCTGACTCTGGGTGAGAGGCGGGGTACACCCTGGACAAGTCGCCAGATCATTGCAGGGCTGATATATAAAGACACACAACCATTCACACCTACACATTTAGAGCCACCAATTATCCTAACCTGCATGTCTTTGGACTGTGGGGGAAACCGGAGCACCCAGAGGAAACCCACACAGACACAGGGAGAACATGCAAACTTCATGCCCCTGTCACCCACTGGGCTTGAACCCAGAACCTTATTGCTGTGAGGTGACAGTGCTAACCACTACACCACCGTGCTGCCATTAAAAAACATTTAATCATTTAGATTAGATTCATCAACTTTATTGCCATTGCACATGTCACAGGTACAAGGCAACAAAATGCAGATTGCATCTAACCAGAAATGCATAGCAGAAAATAACATAAGTGTAATATACAAATATAAAAGTACAGGAATTACAGGGTATGGAATGGTATAAAGATATGATAGATGTTTACAGTATGTACAAATGTGCAATATGAATGAACTATAGTGCAATGGTATGATATAGATATTTGCAGTATATACAAAACACGGTATGAATAAACTGTAGTGCAAATGGTGATAGTGCAGTGAAGTCAGTTCAAGTCAATTCAGTTTTGTTTGGGGGGGGAGATTGGTGTGTGTGCAGGGGGGACCATGGGGGGCGGAGTTCAGCAGTGAGACAGCTGAAGGAAAAAAAAATGTTCCTGAACCTGGTGGTTTTGGTCCAAAGGCTCCTGTAGTGCCTTCCAGAGGGCAGGAGAGTGAACAGTTTGTGTGCTGGATGGCAGGAGTCTTTTAAAAAGTTATTAAAAAGTTATTAGAGTGAAAATGTTCATAAAATATAACATGTTGGTATTCTCATCTCATCTCATTATCTCTAGCCGCTTTATCCTGTTCTACAGGGTGGCAGGCAAGCTGGAGCCTATCCCAGCTGACTACGGGCGAAAGGCGGGGTACACCCTGGACAAGTCGCCAGGTCATCACAGGGCTGACACATAGACACAGACAACCATTCACACTCACATTCACACCTACGCTCAATTTAGAGTCACCAGTTAACCTAACCTGCATGTCTTTGGACTGTGGGGGAAACCGGAGCACCCGGAGGAAACCCACGCGGACACGGGGAGAACATGCAAACTCCACACAGAAAGGCCCTTGTCGGCCACGGGGCTCGAACCCGGAACCTTCTTGCTGTGAGGCGACAGCGCTAACCACTACACCACCGTGCCACCCACTTTATACTATTGCACTTTATAATATTTTCGCTGCTGCATAATTTAATTTACACTTCATATTTATTTCTGTGCTGAGCCAAATTGCAATAAAATTTCGTTCGGTGTCCACTTATTGCATACTGAATGACAATAAAGGTTGTCTAAGTCAATGAGTGCAGTTTTTTTTTTTAGATATTTTTCGGGGCTTTTTTTTCACCTTTATTGGATAGGACAGTGTAGAGACAGGAAATGAGCGGGAGAGATCGGGAAATGACCTCGGGTCGGAATCGAACCCGGGTCCCCGGATTTATAGTATCCCTGCAAACACATACAGTTGGGGCCCACACGGGCCTCATTTGGGCTAGGTGGGCTTTGGCTGGGCATGGGCTTCGAGTGGGCTTTGTTGTTGGGCCCCACATGGGCAATGGGTGGGCATTAAATGGGCTAAATTAAGCATGGGCAATAAGTGGGCTTTGTTGTTGGAGCCCACATGGGTAATAGGTGGGCAGTAGATGGGCTAAACTAGATGGGCTATAAGTGGGTTCCAGCAAGGCTCCAATTCAACTCCAATTCAATTCAGTTCAATTCAAAAACACAAAGAATTTTACTCTCATATCTACCAGTTGAGATGTAATAAAATAATCTTTAAAAAAATCGCGAAATTAATTACAATTAAAAATAAAATTTCTCAATTTTAGAGCATAACAGATAAAGTTTGCTATAACCTAAAAGAAAACAACTGTTATGATTGGCTTGTTCTCTCTCACACTCTAACAGAGAACAAAAGCCAATCATAACAGTTCTTACAAAAGTACCCGCATCTGTTCTATTTTATCGAAAGCACATGTTCATCGTCGCTGCGCTTCAAAAATACGTTTCTCTTTCGTATCAGCTTTTTTACTCAAAGTGAGACGAAGCTTCGGGCGCCATCTTGTTTTCTGCTTTTTTGGTGACCACCCATTCTCATCCCTGGTTAGAAGAGCGTCTGGACAAGCACGTGTGTGGCTGAACAAAAGGTTGGTAAAATCATTCTGCATAATAATACGAGTACAGACGCTAGGCTTTGGCAATAACTATCTTTTTTTTACTGTTAACCAAAAGGACTCCTCACATCTTGGAATTCTTTTTGTTTGCAATTTATCTGAGCACCTGTGGATGAGTTGAAAACAAAAATGGCTTTGTTGCCATTCAAGACTGGATACGTGGCATTGCCACTCTTGCACTAAAGTGCTGTTTATTTTTTATTTATATGTGTATTGGTTTTTTTTTTAAAGCATGTTACCTTTCGCTGTAGTGGAGTTTTCAAATCACGGACTGGCAGTTATAGCAACCAAATTGTTTACTGGGCCTGAGGAGGATGAATGCTATTGGCCACCAGCAAAGATGAACTCGACAAGGGCAGCCATAAAGCAAAAGGACCCTTGCACTGACTGGGTGACACACAAAGTGACTGTGAAGAGAAAAGCTGGGAATGTGCCCATGTGTATTTTGTATTATATTATCTTACAAGATGAGTTCATTGTAGATTTTGTTTAAAGGTGCACTATGAGTTCCTGCATTATCACTTCCGTTGACATTCCATGTAAATACCTAAAATGCTATACGAAACGGTACTCTCAAATTCCAGCAACTAAATCAACTTTGCTCACTGCCCCCACCAATATGTGCACACTCACTAAGCCCCACCCCCTCCCCTGACCATGTTGTTGATTGGCTGGAAGTGGTTTATGTTTTGGTGCACAGCCTGTGCCCCTAGTGTTTGTTTGATGTGTACAACCCCCTTGTTGCCTCCCAAGGCAAGTTTTTTTTTTTGTTTGTTTGTTTTCTTCAAATTTTTCATGGGGCTGGCAGAAAACTGATCAAGGGGAGTTGCTCTATGGTTCGATACAAAAAAAATGAAATTGTGTTAAAAACCATGCAAGAACTCATTTTCCACCTTTAATTTTGTTCTGAATGAAACTAATTGCCACTGATTTGTCTGTCTCCCACAGCAACATATGAAATTGCTCGCTCAAAGTTAGTGGAATATGAACAGAATACAGATGTATCAACCGAGCCTGAGTCTACAGAGAATATGGGCAGGGGGAAGCGCAAAAGGAGGTGAGGCTATTTGAATTATAGAGAACAGCAGAATGAACAAATATATGATTAACTAATAAATAATAATAATAAATGTAATCACTTAAAGTAACAAGGGGGAAAGTGAGAACAACCATCACATTTTTGCAAATATTCTGTTAAATCTTTTCATGGGACAGCACTAGAAATGAAACAACTTAAAGAAGGCAGTGTACAGCTTGTATAACAACAGAAATTTGTAGTCTTCTGAAAATCTCAATGTAATGTTAATGCTGAAACAGCTGGAAACGAAATTAAGTACACCCCACAGCGAACATGTCCTAATTATGCTCATACATACTGTCAATATTTTGTGTGAGCACCATTATTATGAACTGCCTTAACCTGTATGGCCTTGAAATTCACCAAAGATGCACTGGTTTCTACTGTAATCCTTTCCCACTCCTTTGTGATGACATTTCAGAGCAGGTGGATGTTAAAAGACACCTTGTTTTTCTCTAACTTCCGCTTTAGGATGTGCCACAGGTGCATACATGTCAACCTATACGGAATGTCCGTATTTTATACGGATTTGATTCAATAAACGTAGTATACGGGCGTATAAATAAAGTTATACGGATTCTTTAAAAAAACTTCAATATTTATTTAGAGCTATAATCAATTCCCACGATGGTAAGAGTGCATAACATTTACAAACGTACTGTACACCACAGACAGCCAGTAAAGAGTCTTATGAAATCGCGCGTTATCTTGTGGTAGCAAGACTTTGTTCCACTTTTGATCATGCGCACACCACATTGCGAGAATCCCGCCAACCATGAAGTCATAGACATATAAACATAGACGCCGCCTTCTGCGTAGAATCATACGTCATCCTCACCGCCATATTGGATGTGGCAAAGTGGAGATTCTTCAACCGTCTCTGGTATAGCGTCTAGACAGTAGCAGAGAATAAAGATGCCTCATTCATGTGCTGCGTTTAAGTGTACCAACAGGTTTACCGTCCAAACGAGATCACATGGGATTACCTTTCACAGATGAGACTGGAAAAATACTTTTCATTGTATTTGGTCATTATAACGTAATTTTACGAACAGATTTTCCTGACTTTGTGGCTAATATGAAGTCTCGCGCATAATAGCAGCTCACCTGTCTCCAAACAGCAAAGTATTTCCTTTGTAACTACGCTGATAACACTTTGTGTTTTTTGTCAAACATTGGAGCTTTGTATTCATTCTGAAGGTTTATTGTTATTAATATTGAATAAAAAGTAACTGGGATATATCATTGTTAATTATCATTCAAATTTTAGGTAAATTATTTTAATTTGCATCTTATACGGATTTTATAAGGGAAATACGGATTTTGGAGGTTGGTTATACAGGTTTGATTGACCAAAGGTTGACATGTATGCAGGTGCTCAATTTGTCACTAACTTAAACTTACAAAAACTGTTTTTTAAATTTTATTTTTCCTTTATATTCTAATGCTTTAGTTAAAGTAGTTATAGTTTAACTAAAATGCTTTAACTTATTGATTGTGCTTGATTATTATACATGTTTAGGCAAGTGGTCATGTCCAGCGAGGCTGAAGGTGAGGATGACGATGAAATCAACAATCAGGCATCTCCATCACCTCCAAGGCCTCCATCTACTCTGAGATGTATGCAGACCCCTCCACCCACCCACGGGTCTCTGCAGACCCCTCCACCCACCCACGGGTCTCTGCAGACCCCTCCACCCCCTGCTCCCACCCACGGGTCTTCAACCCCAAGACGAGACATTCGGGATAGCATGTTTGTTCGCATTTTGACCCTCCTTGAGGAGGTGAAAGACACACAGAGGAACCATGGGAGGATTCTCCAGGCACTTCTCCAAGATTGACACAACATTGCCAACCCTGTTTGTTCTACTCCAGAGGGTTTCCCCCTCAAGACGGTTAATGAAGTCGACTGCATGGAAGAAAAACTGGCAAACCCCACCTTCATGTCAGAACTGGTATGTATGTTAAATGTATTACAGTATGTGGACTGAATCAACCTGTTGCCCTGTTGTTTCACGTTGCCAAGTGCTGTTGAAAGTTATGAGAACTGTGTGAAAGAGTGGTCTGCACACTGGGTATACGCTCCAAAAACACTTTATTATTTAACTATAAGGCAACATTTCGATCCACTAGTGGGATCTTCCCACTCTTTCACACTATATCTACTATGTGCACACCCTAACTTTCAAATATCCATGCATCTGGCAGTTCTTTCATGTTGAGAGGTTTACTCCAGTGAGGAATATAGATTGACCTGCCTTGTATTGCCTTTGTTCCCTCTCAGATTGCAGCTGTGGCAGACATTGGAGGGGGCACTGTTGACAGGGCCACGAGAAGGATGATGGCGTTCCTCATTGACCACAACCGATCCAGACAGTACAACTTCGTGGGGAGAAACTGCAAGAGAGGATTCAAGCCCCTCAAGCTGTTTGAAGTAATTTATGGTAGGTGTGCATATGGATAATGTTTAAGTTGTACAATATTAGAAAGAGGTCATAATACCAAACATGTTTATTGAACTGTAAAGGCAACTACAGGTGTGTGTAAGGGTGGGCATAGGTGATGTCTGGGGTGTAATAGTTAGGAATGCAACGGTTCTTGTTTTATTGAACTGAATGACACACCCCCTATGGCTCAATACGCAGACATGAAACGCGATATTTCAATATGTTATTAAAATATTACTCCGCTACACAGTTTTCCTAAACTTAGAATAGAATAGAATGCCTTTTATTGGAAACAAATAACGGCTAGAAATATTTCACTTAATGTCTGATGAATCTATTTAATGTATGAGCTTCGCCTTATACATTGAATTACTGAAATTAAAGGAGAAGTTTGGTGTGAATCAGTCATTAGCCCGGTTGTTTGAGGTCAACAAGTGCTGTCAGGAAAAAGAACAAGAAAATGTGATGCAACATAGACCGCATACATACAGATAACCTTCAATGAACCTTAACAACTGGGCTATTGATTGATTCACACTAGGTTTCTCCTTTAACAAACTTCCACAATGTGATGTTTGCCCACGGAGGAACTGTAGTAGATTTTAAAGAATGAGGAGGCAGTAGTTATCGTTCATCCTTTTACTTGTCTTTAACTCTCAACGGTACACTGCACAATGCATAAGTTTCATGGGATCGCTACTCTCCCGATTACGTCACATCTACTCTCCAATATAACCAGTGCCACCTGCTGGTGGTGAAGTATACTATGCATCCTAAAGCATTAGTAATCTGCAAACACAACATCTCCCCTGTTTCTCACAAGATTACTTTACCCTTATGAAACTGAAATTATATTTCACTGAACATAAAACGTACATCACATACATTCATTCTACTTCTCTAGAAATGAGTAACATGTTAAAACATGAGAGTAGACAGTGCCTAACTGTAACCGGCAACATTAAAGTTAACTGCAATGCATACAATTGTAAACTTAGATTTTTCAAGGAACTAAGATAAGTATTGTATATAAGTGCAACAGAAGTATATCACCAAAACAAGACTAATTAAATTTCACCTTGAAAACATCAATCTGTCTTACATTCTTCTCTTTGTTTTTTTTTCACATTGTCAAAGGAACCATAGAACAGTATAACGTTTTTTTTTTCCATAGGGCAGCGATCCGCCTACACCCTGTACATATCTTCTTGTCATTTCGTCACGTAATCTTTCATCCAGGTTGGTGGTTGACTTTCTCTTTGCCGTGCAGCAGATCTAGGCGATGTCTCTGCTGGACTGGTACTGTCCTCCAGTTCATCACGTTGAGGTGTCTCCTTGTGAAGAGACAGGCGTGCTGCATTCCACCTTTTCCCATCACTTAAGATGAAGGTGCTGGGGCTGGTTCGCTTCAGGACTGTCAAGGGTTCAGTGTATTGTCTCTCTCCCTTTCCCACATGGAAAGGCTTGCGAATGCGCACTTTGTCACCGACTGAAACCTTGGGAGCCTTTGCACTTCTCTTGGAGTCTTAGTACTGCTTGCTTTTGCTCTGTCGGCGGATGACTGTGGTTCTGATGTCGTTGTATTCTCTGTTGCTCTCTGCTGGTGGTAAGACGTGGAGCTTTGTTCACATCGGTCTTCCTCTCAGCAGCTGGAAGGGACTTTTGCCGGTAGTTGCATCTGCAGCATCTCAGTCACTGCAGGCTTCCATGGATGCTGGGCTACCTCTGCTGCCTGTATACAGTCTTTCAGAACGCGGTTGAAGCGCTCAACGCACCCGTTCGACTGTGGATGGTACACACTCGTTTTGATGTGTTTAATGCCCCTTTCCTTTAGTCAGCAAAAGCGGAGGATGTGAATTGTGGTCCGTTGTCAGTTGTAATTGCAAGGGGGTTGCCTTCACGTGCGAACACATTGGAAAGGAATGTCATCACTGTGGCTGTAGTTGCATTTGAGGTAAAGGCCACCTCAGGCCACTTGCTGAAGTAGTCGATGAAAGTAATAGCGAATCTGCAGTCATAGGCTGCGCGTTCGAATGGACCTACGATGTCAATTGCCACGTGCTGAAAAGGGCCCCCGGGAAGCTCAACAGGCTGTAACGGGGCTGGAGAAGCTTTGGCAGTTTTGTCACATGACTGACAGATTGAGCAGGACAGTAGAACTTCGTGGACCAGGTCATCCATGTGTGGCCACCAGTAGAGTTCTCTGAAGTGTTGCTTCGTGCGGACCACGCCTTGATGGCCTTCGTGCGCAAGATGCACGATTCTCTCCTGAAGAGACTTGGGAACCAGCAGGCGAGTACCCTGGAAGATCAGTGGAGCCTCAACAGCAAGTTCATGTCATAACATGTAGAATGGCTGTAGTTCAGTTGGGAGTGCTTTCTTCACCTTTGGCCACCCTGAGCGGATAACCTGTCACAGCTGTGTCAGTACGGGGCAATCTTCACTTTCAGCTTTGAAGTCGGCAAGCGGCAGTGCATTGTGAATTGAAATCTCAGCAATCTCTGTGCATAGGTCTCCGTCAGCTTCCGCAATGGTGCTGGTGTCAGTGAAGGGAACATGGGACAGACAGTCTGCCATGACGTTCTGACTACCTGGCCTGTACTGCATGTCGTATTGGTAGCGCATCAGCTTAGCTGACCATCTTGCAATCCTCATGCCAGCTCTGTTCATGCCTTTGGTGTTGAGGAGAGTGGTCAGTGCCTGGTGGTCAGTTCGAAGTGTGAATCTGTGTCCCCACACGTATGTGCGCCATCTTTCCACAGCCCACACACAGCCTAGGGGTTCCTTTTCTGTAGTCGAGTACTTCCTCTCGGCTGCAGACAGCGTGCGTGAAGCGAAGGCCACTATGCGTTCATGGTTGTCAGGGTGCAGCTGAGTCAGTACGGCCCCTAGGCCATAATCAGAGGCATCTGTCATAATGAAGGTAGGTAGCTTCGGGTCAAAGACAGCCAGGACAGGACTTTCCAACAGCATTGCTTTCAGCTTGGTGAAACTTTTCTCTGCATCACTGTCCCACTGTAGCTCAGACTGTGGACTCGATCTGAGCAGCTGTCGCAGTGGCTCAACCAGTGTTGCATAGTTTGGCAGGAATTTGCTGAACCAGAACGTTAACCCCAGGAAGGAACGTAGTGCTGCCATGTCTTTTGGGGCAGGTGCGTCAGCAATGGCAGTGAGATGGTCTGGGCTAGGGCGTAGCCCTTCTTTGGAGATGACGTGACCCCAAAAGGGAATGCTTGTCTGCCCAAATGAGCTCTTTTCGAAGTTAATCTGAAGGTTTGCGTCTTTCAGGCGCTGCAGGACTGCCTTCAAGTGCTCATCGTGTTTTTCTCTGGACTCTCCACTGACTATTATATCATCTAAATAGTTCTGTACTCCGGGCAGGTTTTTTAGAATCGATTGCATCATTTTCTGGAATGCTGATAGAGCAGACGCAAGTCCGAATGGAACTCGTGTGAATCGGTAGAGACCGTCATGTGTAATAAAGGCGGTGAGGTTGCGACTCTCAGTGTGAAGTGGTAACTGGTGATAGGCTGAGCTCAAGTCAATCTGACTGTAGTGTGTGGCGCCTGCTAGTGCTGAGAACAAATCCTCCATATGAGGAAGTGGGTAACAGTCCATGATCACACTTTTGTTGGGCTCACGGAGGTCAACACAAAGGCGTATTCCACCTGAGCGCTTTCGTGCAACAACCAGGGGACTCACCCATTCAGATGCATCCACACGCTCAATGATGCCGGCCTGAAGTAAGCGATTCAGCTCCTCCGACACCTCTTCTCGTATGCTCAGTGGCAACCATCTCAGCTTCTGGTGAACTGGCTGCACCGTGCTGTTCACCTGGACCTTGTGAATGAAACCTTTCACACAACCAAGTTGTTGGGGTGAAGAAGAATCAATGTTATTCACTGTTGCATTTTCATCATGTTGCCTAGCGCTATTCACCTTGCCTCCAATGATGTTCACATTGAGTGCTTTAATCAGGTCAAGCCCCATCAATGGCGATCCAGCTTTCACGATGTAGAAGTGGGTAGAGACTCGTTTGTCATCTGCAATGTAAACTGTAGCAGGTAAGCATCCAAGTACAGGTAGTTCACCTTTTGCATAAGTAACTAATCTGATTTTTGGTTCACAGAGTGAGCAATCTGCAAAGTAAGTCTTGTACATGGCTTCTGACAAGATAGACACGGAAGCGCCAGTGTCTACAATGAGCTGCATTGTGTGATAATTTCCTTGTGGTGCTTCGACCTTCACTGTGCATGTAATCTTTTCTTCGGCTGCTGCCGCGGGTTTTGTCTCATCACCCACGCGGAGCACCTCGAGCTCCGGCACCGTAACTTCTCTCACTTCACTCACGGACGATTTGCACACTTTTGCGAAATGTCCCTTTTTTCCGCATTTATTGCATTCCACAGAGGCAGCTGGACAGTTCTTTTCATTCGCCAAGTGTTTATTGGATCCGCATCTGTAACACTTCCGATCCCGCAGATTTGCATTTGCATGTACACGGCGATCTGTAGCTGAGGGCTTTGCTGGACGCGCTCCCCTTTTCCCATGAAAATGTGCATTCGTTGCCCTGATAGCTTGCACTGATGCTGTTGGCAGGTTTTTAGCTGAAGACAGTAGCGTGGAATTTTTAACAGCTTCTTCAACTTGGCACGCAAGTGTCTGTGCCTTGTCTAAAGTTAGAGCCTCCTCCATCAGTAATTTATCCTTTACAGCACTGAGATGTGCACAAGAGATAAGCTGATCTCGAATCATTTCGCTTTCCATTGCTCCGAACTGGCATTGTGTTGGGTTCACCCAGAAAGAGACCCCGATTCCTTCGTGGGCCACCCTCGGCCGAGGACGAGAATGATCAGGTCGAGAGAAACAGACAATCAGAATCAGAGATTCACATGTCAGTTTATTCGCACAGTCACTTCGTCAAAATGAAAACATCTTTGGAAACGTCTTATAGTGTTTCTGTGTTTATGTTTTGTCTTCGTGTGTGTGTGTGTGTGTAATGGGTGTGTGTCTATGTGGAAGTGTGTAATGATCTTGAATCAATCATAATATAAAAACATATTTCTGATGACAGTAAGGTACAGATAGATATCAGCATGGAATGTCTAAACACAGAATGTCTAGTCTACGGAGTCTATTCAGAGAAGGTCAAAGACACGTTTGCACAGAAAGGATCTAATAATTTAACATAACTCCTTAACACATAAATGTGTGTTAAGTCAGTAAATTACATCTTGATTTCATCAACATAAGCAAAATAACAAATAACAATATGTCTAAAACAATGCTAAAACAAAGAATGTTATAAGAAAATAAACATTAAAAATAAGAACAACTTAACCACAAGAACAATGAGAATATGTCTGAAAGAGAGAGAACAATTAAACAACTAACAGGATTAAACTCATAACTAAATTAGGTTAATGCTTTTAAACTAAAAACCCTTAGAATCATAAGATCTTAACTATAATTATAATGTCATTATGAAACTAATCTAAAACTATAAAACTAACATTAATCACGGAATGCATTCATTAATTACGGGATCCAAATCACTACCATAGTATATTTCAATATATTTCAGTATATTTCATAGCTTTTATGAAGCTATGACCTAAGTTTCAACTGAATGGATTAACATAAACATGAACTTTAATTCTACCATTTCAGGGTGTGTGTGAGTCAATCTGACACCAAAACAGACCTTCAGACACTTCTCTCTTCAAAATACACATTTCATAAACAAAATGTTCCCAAACAATGTCCAGCTGGACCTAAGGTCGTTTCAACTAATATAATTTTGACACAGAATAATTTTGCTGAATTATTGGCCAAGAATTAATACTTATATAAACCTAACAATCCCCCCCTTTGATAATAGTATCACTATTATCAAATCCTAGCATCCTATTTGATCATTATCACCTCATGATCATATATGTGATTACATCGAGAATTAATTCTGAGTTAATCTTTGCCCTTCTTGACGTATATTGGTGCTCAGAGGGCGGGCATGCCCGATCAGCCCTCGTCCCACCTCACCGGAGCTTAGAGAAACTCAAAACCTCTTAATTCCCAGATACACGCTACTTCCTTCAGAGTAATTTGTTCTAAAACAGTGAGGGGAAAAATGAAATTAGAAGGCATATCGACCTATAGTGAGAACAGAGTCCTGTAAGAATACAGAGTTTTAGAGCATAGAGATGTGTAATAATAGTAGAAAACGGCATCAGATGAAAGACATAACACATTCGTGTGGTCCAGTTAGCGAAGTTAGTCCAGAAGATGTTGTCTCGAAGTCCAGCTCGAGCGGGTAACCCTGCTCCGAGCAATGAAGTGGTCCTGAAGGCTCGGGCGGGTAGCCCTGCCCCGAGCAACAATGAAGTCACGAAACCCGTGATGAGGACTGTCATGGTTGTAGTGAGGATGATTGGTTCCAAATGGGGCGCAAGATCTTTTCCACTCTTTGTTCACAACGTCTTGAGGATTCTCAGTCGAATCTGTGTAGAGCTCAGAAATAGAGAGAGAGAGAGAGAGAGAGAGAAAACTGGCCAGAGGGAGACTAGATAGGGACACAAAAAGCGTTAATAGCAGCAAACTTGTTATTGTAACACAACTTTGTTATGGAGCCTTCTTCAATCGAGTGGCATGGATCCACTGTGGAAAAAGATCAGTTAAAACAGCAGCAAAAGTAATGGCGACTATGTCTGCAGGCCCATTATATTGTTTTCCCAATTGTCCAAATCATTACTTTAAAAAAAAAGATCACACCAGCACCTGTCTCCCACGTGAAAGGGGTGTGTGGTGGAGATAATATTGTATTATTGACCTTGGTACAAATTTTATGCAACTTATCTATAAGGGCTGCAGAATACTCATCCATATGCATTTTCAAATCAGAGGTACCCGGAGCCGGAGTTCCCTTCTTCCAGGGGAGAATAATTTCTTGGTGTCACACGAATTTCAGCCAGAATGAATTATGGATTACAGAGCCAAACCTGTGTCCTGCATGACCTTAATTTGTCTTTCAATGTTCGATTAGTACGTTCTACGATACCAGAGGATTTAGGAGTGTGAAAACACCAGTTTAGTTTAGAGATACTTACAAAGGTTTTGTGTGACTTTTGAGGTAAAACGGGTACCCTTATCTGAGTCTATGGCATTTGAAACCCCATAACTATAACAATAATTATTATTATTGATTTCTTATTATTTTATTGTAGTTGTTTTGTTGTTCTGCTTTTATTGTTTGTCTTTCTTTTTTACTGTCCAGTGTTCTTAGGTACTTTGAAAGGCACTTATAAATAAAATTAAAACGAGTAACTACCTTCGTGTTCTCTCGAAAACAGGGAAAAACTTCTACCCATTTAGAGAATTTGTCCACAATCAAGATGACAAAAATCAAATGAGAAAGAGCGTATGTCTCATGCAGAATATCAGGCTGATATATTGATTGAACACAGAATAACCACAGAGGTGTGATATTATAAATTATAAAACAAGAACCGTCTGAGGGTTTAGAACAAGAACCATTAACAAAGATCTCTAGAGGGCTGGAGGGAAGAGATCAGACCTGATACTAGTAGTATGTACGATTTTTAGACAGACAATATCAGTCATCCCAAGTATCATCCCGAGAATTAAGGAGGCGTGCGAGAGCGCGACCTACATTATCAAAAGAGGATGTGACACGAATTTCGAGATTGTTAGTAGAACAGAGAATAAATAGTCATATGTTAATTTAATTATCTATTAAATTACTGATTAATTAATTTAATGGGTCTGTAAATTTTACCATCAAAGCACATGCGGAGACAGCCCCCAGACGCACAGGTAAGCCTTGAGCAACAATGTCTAATGTTTTGGATAAAAACGCACAATGATGCATTTCCCCCCCCTCACGTTCCCCAGAGGCCGTGCCCCGGTGTCCACAGGCACAGAGGTGGAAGGGCTTGAAGTGAGCAGGTGACCCAGGGGCGGAACAAAGGGTGCTTCTGAGGGAGTGATAAGTGACCACTATAGCGTCAGTCCAGGTCAAAGGATGTTGCAGTGGAGGAGGTTTTGTGTCTAGAATGACAGCCTTGAGAAAGTTCAAATACTTAAGTGTCCATGCAATATTGCAGCTTAGTTCTGGAAACCTTAAAGCCCTTATGCACCAGATGTTGAAGCAGGCGCAAGTGTCAGTGTCTTGGCAGATTTCTGGTGACTCAGCAGACACCAGAACACACAGACCACAGAGTCCTGAGGGAGGGAGAAGGTCACAGAGCACGTTATGAATTACAGCTGAAAAAAAACAGCAGGAGAGTCAAATGAAACCTTGAGTCCAAACGCTATCTCCTCATGTGCGTGGAAAAAAAGGCAGAACAGAGATCATTAATGGCAGGAACCTGTGATATTGCAGAAGAAGCAATCAATTCATTAATCTTGTGTAAAGTGTCTCGCCACGCCTTGCTCGAGAAGAGACTGTAGGATGACATCCAGAGAGAGAGGTATTGCTTATTAAATCATATTTTGTGTAGTTTCATGTCAATTTAAGTGCGGAAAGGTTCAAGGACAATGAATACTTAATGTATAAACCCAAGTCTCCGATTTATAAACAAAAAGTTATTCAAGTAAACGTTTGTTAACTGTTTCTTGCTGAAAGAAATTATGGTTAACTAAATACATTAACCTATCCATTCCATATCCTCTGTGGTTTTTAAAGGCAAAAGTATGGAGCAAACAGTTAATCAGAGCATTTCATATCAATAGTTCGAAATTAGGAGGAACATAGTTAAGCTTAGCCTCATAAGTAGCAAGTAGTTTAAAGAAAGATAAGGAGATAAATTAAAAAAAACGGGGCAAATTGAAATGACAAACAATTTCACTGAATGTAATTTGAATAAAATTGAATAGCTGATAAGCACTCTTTTGTTGGATTCGATATGTGACAGAGACTCAAAATACATTTTTAATTCAATTAACAGTATTAATGAGAATGAGAATTGGTTGTATTGGACATTTTAACTTTATGTATATGGAATTTACCTAATAATATAAAGAGATTACTTATTAAAATTTATTATTGTGAGAAAGTGCCAAAAATAATGATTTTCTCTGCCCATTGCAGATTTCTGTGTGTCCTTGCCTGCTGTTCTTGCATGAGTTGTTTATATTATAGCTCTCTGTAACAGTCTGGGAGCCCTTATCTCAATGTTCACTGAGAAAGAGACAGAGCATATTGCTACAGAACAATTATTCAAATATTATTTATATTAAATATTATGAAAAGCGGGTTAGCTCGCTGTTGAACTAATTTCATGCTTCCCAGACAAGACAAGTCCACATTTCGCTAAAACGCGTTAGAAACAGGAGTATATAGGATATTTAAAGGTTAGAATTACATATGATTAATAAAAATACCACTACACCAGCGGCGGTGAGAACGCCGAATCCTGACCACCACACGATCAGTTTTAAAATGTTTTAGATCATCATTAAACATTAGGTTAAACATTAAACTTTTCGGCATTTCCATTCACACGTAGGGTAAATATATTTGGTGCCTTTTATTATACCTTTAAACAGGAAGTGGTATAATACTCAATATTTTAAAAATGATTCCTGATAAATATCTTCAAATCTGAAAGTGATATTTGATTTGGCCTTAAATATATTTCTTCTGTTTTTACCATGTCTGTTTAATTTAAGTGAATGTTTTAAAAATGGTTTTTGTGTTGTATTTGCTTGTACAGTTATTTCATTATTTAAGGTCTGAATGCATAATTGCCCAAAAGAGCTGCTTTTTCTTTCATCCAGTGCGCATGCCCAGTTCACAAGCATCATGGGAACTGGAGTTCTCATAATTTTGAAAACTTAGTATTCATCATTTATAAGATCTAGACATGAAACTGCATTAATAGCTGCACTATTAATTATTAAAACGCATTAATAGTCTTATAGAGTGCTCGCGGACCTGTTCAGAGATCACCTCGCAGACCACTCGCGACTTTCCTGATAACCTTCCAGTTACAAGTTTCGGACTATCAACACACAATGAATATAAAATAAAATACAGATGATCTACTCACCAAACGCTGAAACTAATTGATTAAGAAGCAGATTTTTCCTCTGATGATGTTAAGGGAAGAGGATCTCTTCTCTTGGGTTTCTAACAGTGATGAGATTCACAAACGATTCGGATCTTTTTCGGGAAACATAAATGACTCGATCGAGCGAATCGATACAGACGCATGGACTGCATTTGTTGAGTTCATGCACACGTAATGGGTTGAGGAAAGTTCATACTTTAATTTCATGCAGCATGAAAGTGTGATTATTGTTTATAATTTGAAAACAGGAATACAAATAAGGTTTCCGTAGTTTCTGAAGAATCAAGAGTGAATCAAGTAAATTGATTCACACGCATGCGAGTTTGTTCTAAAAAATCGATTCAGTGAAGCTTTCGTTGAGATCATAATGCACAATACAGAATGTCCGGATTTTATACGGATTTGATTCAATAAACATAGTATACAGGCGTACAAATAAAGTTATACGGATTCTTTTTAACAAAAAACACTTCAATATTTATTTAGAGCTATAATCAATTCCCACAATGATAAAAGAGCACATAACATTTACACTTTGTAGTTTTTTGTCAAACATTGAAGCTTTGTATTCATTCTTAAAGTTTATTATTAAAAAGTACCTGGGATATATCATTGTTAATTATCATTCAAATTTTAGGTAAATCATTTTAATTTGCATCTTATAAGGACTTTATAAAGGGAATAAGGACTTTGGAAGTTGGTTATACAGGTTTGATTGACCAAAGGTTTCACATTTATGCACACCAGGAACACAGTTCTAACTGTTCATGTCCAGAGTACTGATTTGTTGTTTCATTATTTTGTGCATATCCAGTAATGCCTTATATAAATGCTAAAACAATTAAAGATACATTACACAGCTCCTAGAGATTGCAAATACCTGGATGAGGATAAATCAAAACTGAGCCGGCCAAATTGTCTAGAATCTGTGTAGAATGCTAAACCACATCCAATCCCGTGGGTTTTTTTTCTCGGGGTCCGGGTACCTTAATACAATAATACAATTAATATAATACAATTAATATAATACAATTTTTATAATACAATTTTTCCCCCCATGGTGGCTGCACGAAGGAATCAAAGATTAAAAGCGCGCTCTTCTCGTGACAGTTCTCCTCCTTGAAGTGTCTTCACGAGGCTCACCGTCCCGTAAACAAATTACGAGGTTTACCAGCCCAATCCCGTGGCTCTACTAGCCCCGTCTCGTCCCGTAAACAAGAGTCTAAAATAAATAAAGGTGTCTAATCTAATCTTCAGTCTACGAGGTTCCTTACGTCCCGTGCCTCCACACGAGGATTACCAACCTGAATTTACGGGTCTCTATTTTTGAAATTACTACCAACCAGGCGGTCAACCAATCAATAACCAATCAAATTATAAAATTCAAATAATTTACTCACCTGGTTGGCAGTATCCCACTTCTGACACCAAATTGTTGGGTTCACCCAGAAAGAGACCCCGATTCCTTCGTGGGCCACCCTCGGCCGAGGACGAGAATGATCAGGTCGAGAGAAACAGACAATCAGAATCAGAGATTCACATGTCAGTTTATTCGCACAGTCACTTCGTCAAAATGAAAACATCTTTGGAAACGTCTTATAGTGTTTCTGTGTTTATGTTTTGTCTTCGTGTGTGTGTGTGTGTGTAATGGGTGTGTGTCTATGTGGAAGTGTGTAATGATCTTGAATCAATCATAATATAAAAACATATTTCTGATGACAGTAAGGTACAGATAGATATCAGCATGGAATGTCTAAACACAGAATGTCTAGTCTACGGAGTCTATTCAGAGAAGGTCAAAGACACGTTTGCACAGAAAGGATCTAATAATTTAACATAACTCCTTAACACATAAATGTGTGTTAAGTCAGTAAATTACATCTTGATTTCATCAACATAAGCAAAATAACAAATAACAATATGTCTAAAACAATGCTAAAACAAAGAATGTTATAAGAAAATAAACATTAAAAATAAGAACAACTTAACCACAAGAACAATGAGAATATGTCTGAAAGAGAGAGAACAATTAAACAACTAACAGGATTAAACTCATAACTAAATTAGGTTAATGCTTTTAAACTAAAAACCCTTAGAATCATAAGATCTTAACTATAATTATAATGTCATTATGAAACTAATCTAAAACTATAAAACTAACATTAATCACGGAATGCATTCATTAATTACGGGATCCAAATCACTACCATAGTATATTTCAATATATTTCAGTATATTTCATAGCTTTTATGAAGCTATGACCTAAGTTTCAACTGAATGGATTAACATAAACATGAACTTTAATTCTACCATTTCAGGGTGTGTGTGAGTCAATCTGACACCAAAACAGACCTTCAGACACTTCTCTCTTCAAAATACACATTTCATAAACAAAATGTTCCCAAACAATGTCCAGCTGGACCTAAGGTCGTTTCAACTAATATAATTTTGACACAGAATAATTTTGCTGAATTATTGGCCAAGAATTAATACTTATATAAACCTAACACATTGTGTAGCTAAAGCTCTCAAAGCAGCTACGTACTGAGAAGCGGTTTCATCAGCTCGTTGCACACGTTGTCTGAACTTGTGTCTGCACGCTATAACATTCACTTTAGGTACAAATTGCTTTTCTAAAGCAGTCATGGCTGCATCAAAAGTAGTACCTTGATCTGGCAAATCGTAGAAAATGCGTTGTCCCTCCGGACCGAGGCATTGTAGCAAAACGGCACGTTTATGTGCATCAGGCCACGTGTTTCCAGTTGCATCAAAGATTTTCCTCCACGTAGCAAGCGGAATCGGTGGCTCACCCACTTGTGGAAGAAAAACTGGTGGACTCGGTACCAATGTGCTCATCCTCGTCACCAATTTGTGATGTTTGCCCATGGAGGAATTGTAGTAGATTTTAAAGAATGAGGAGGCAGTAGTTATTGTTCATCCTTTTACTTGTCTTTAACTCTCAATGGTACACTGCACAATGCATATAAGTCTCATGGGATCTCTACTCTCCCGATTACGTCACATCTACTCTCCAATATAACCAGTGCCACCTGCTGGTGGTGAAGTATACTATGCATCCTAAAGCATTAGTAATCTGCAAACACAACACACAATATTCAATTTTTTGAGAAACTCTGTTGCTTCTGCAAACCTGGCTGAGAGTTGTCACATGAAGTAAGTCACTGCTATATTTGTGCCTTGCAGGAGCCTTGAAGAAGAATGCAATGACCAGTCAGATCACCAGAAAGGACGCGAAAGGGAAGGCGGTCTCAAAGTGGCTGATTGGTGCTAGGGACCAGGGGGGCAATCGGCAGGCCTGTCAGGCCAGAGAGGCAGCCCCTCAGGAAATTTAAATTGTGTTGTTTTTTCTCAGTGATTTCTGTAATAAAAACTTAGTTTTTATTTTTTGTAAATAGCAATAAAAAAGTAATTGTATTACTAGTCTTTTTGTCATTGTTTGTGTAAAGAACTGTACTATGGGCTGACTGTAAAATAAGCCCCCATAATAGTTATTACCTTAAAGGGTACAATCAGGGACCCATAATGAGCCCACATGGGCCCACTCAGTGTGGGCCCCAGATGGGAGAAACCTGGGTTGCCCAAGTGGGTTTTAGCTAGGGCCCATGTGAAACCCACCTTCAGCCCAACTGGGCTTGCCCACATGGGGCCACCATGGAACCCCCGGACAAAACTGACTGGAGCCCAGCTGGGCAGCCCATATCCAACCCATATGGGCCCCACAAGGGTGTGTTGACAGGGATGGTGCCTTAGCCATCTGAGCCACGACACCCCCAGTGAGTGCGGTTTTACGTGGAAATGATCTGTAGGTTTTCCTGAGCATCTTACAGAACCAGCCACAGTTCTTCTGGACACTTTGACTGTCACACTCACTTCTTCATTTTGCACCAAAACCCAGCAGCCTTCATTATGGTTTCTTTTTTAATCTGAAACGTGCTCTCTTATGGAATATGCTGCTCAGATACAAACTTTTAATTTTCCTGTAACATTTAATTTTGTGCTGGAAAAAAGCCAATGCTTGGAACTCTAAAATGTTTTTGAAATGACTCGATAATGTATTTAAGGTTTTTGGAGATTAGTGTTGCTGTAACTCGAACAATAAAAAATGATGGGAAAAAAAAGTCTGGTACTGTAATAATTCAACCCACATGTTACCTGTGATCTACTTCTGCATTCAGGCTTTAGGGGATTTTCTATCAGTGGGCGGAGCTTAAGGAGAAAATGAAATAAAACCAACTTCTCTCAACATCAGCAGACACAGAGAGAGAGAGAGAGCAGGGAGGTGAGTGGCATTTATTCAACTTCAATTTCACACACACACACACGTTTTTCTTTTTCTTTCTCTTTTTTATATTAATCAGCCTCATATTAGTTTAATAGACGTGTTGTGGAAAAAAGAAAAAGAAAACCACCCACCAGTGCATCATCAGTTGCTAGACAGACTGAGATTTAACTCACACACTACTTCAGCTTCACATTCCATACACACAGTGTTAATATCCAATTCATTCATCTCACATGACCATGTAAACAGAGAACACGTTTCACTGTGCATTAAATGTATAAATAATTAATTGAAGATATTTATTTTGTCTTTAGCCTCCACTGTTTGTATCTGAACATGTGTAAGATTCAAATTCAGAATATTTATGAGAATTTATAGACATCACTGTGCAAAAGTCTTCGGCCTATTGTTATTGTTTTAGTATAAACTTTGTTATACATTTTTATTTGATGACCTCGATATTATGGACTTTGTATATTTTCTGAACATTAGTTTTCCATCACAAAGTTAAATATTACAGTAAAATGTTTGTATGTCAGTGATTAAAGCAGCCTGTTGTGTGAGAGACACTTTACAGATATAAAACATAATGAAGGCTGCTGGGGTTTGGTGTAAAATGAAGAAGTGAGTGTGACAAAGTGTCCAGACGAATGTGACTGGTTCTGCAAAATGCTCAGTGAAACCTACAGATCATTTCCGCATGAAACTGACCTCAGTGGATCTGATTTTTTCAAAATGGTCATCACACCAAATATTGACTTCCATCCATTATCTGTAGCCGCTTTATCCTGTTCTACAGGGTCGCAGGCGGGCTGGAGCCTATCCCAGCTGACTACGGGCGAAGAGCGGGGTACACCCTGGACAAGTCGCCAGGTCATCACAGGGCTGACACATAGACACAGACAACCATTCACACTCACATTCACACCTACGGTCAATTTAGAGTCACCAGTTAACCTAACCTGCATGTCTTTGGACTGTGGGGGAAACCGGAGCACCCGGAGGAAACCCACGCGGACACGGGGAGAACATGCAAACTCCGCACAGAAAGGCCCTCGTCATCCACTAGGCTTGAACCCATGACCTTCTTGCTGTGAGGAGACAGTGCTAACCACTACACCACCAAGCCACAAATATCGACTTTCTTTCATTTCTTACTGTTTACTGCATTTTATAGTCTTTTTTTAATGCAAAAACATGTTTCATTTCATTATTTTCCAAAGCATCGTTGCTCTACAGCATTTCATTACATGTGCTTTGACTTTTGCACAGTACTGTGTGTGTATGTGTGTGTGTAATATATAGTTTGAATTGAAAAATACATACATATATCTATATATAGGTAGTTCTTCAGTAACAGAATTATATTCACAGCAAAATGTGGTAATTTCTTTTTAGTTGTAGTATTAAGATAATGGTATTAAAGAAAAATTTCACACTGTATGAGGTATCATTTGACCCTAACAAAAAGAGCATTAAAAAAATGCCTATGTTTAACTCTGAACGCAAAATCTTTTATGAGGAAAGAAAAGTCAGTAATGGAATTACGTCAGAAAAATAACTGAACTTTCATTTCTTAAAATTCAAACCAAGATTTCTCTGAAGCGATGTTGCTATAATTGGGGTTGTGATTGATTTTTTTTTTTTTTAATTTGGTTTTCAGTACATTTTGCTTTGGATCCTATACTTTAGCAATATTACTGAGCTGACAAGTTAAGGCGGGTTTAATAATTTCATAACTGCCCCCCCCCACACACACAGTGAAAGAAAAGATCAGCTCATTTTTCTGTATTTGTCACTTTATTAGAAAATCTCAATTAAACCCATAGCTTGTAGTTTTGAATTCACAATTAAGTTGAAATTCCGATGTAACACAGCCGTAAGTGCCACATATGACAGATTTTTACACTTATTCTTATTATGCTGATGTAAAATCATGTGATATGTGAAGTGAAATTGAACTCAATGATCATTTAATGTTTTATTTCTCACTCGTTCATGGCTTATTTTAGATTCCTTTGAAAATATTTCAGCGACTCGGATATCATTAATGGTGCAATAAAAAAAAAACACTTTGTTTCTTTCACATGTAAATTTAAACGTTTTAATTATAGAAATATCCGAATGAGATTTTACTTTTTATATGACTCTGATCATATTAGTGATTGCATGATTATAATTTTTTGACAGTTGAATTCAGTTGGTATATGAATGAGTGCTGCATGCACTCACAAATTTTATTTCTTTAAAAAATTAACAATAATAACGTCCTGTATTATATTAGTTTATTTCAGTGAATGAGTGCAGTATATTTATCTTCAGGTTTGTTATTTGAATCATTTCTCCTTTTTTTCCCCAAAATAAATGTCCTAATCACTTGATGTTGTAATAAAAACTCTGTGTCCAAAAGTATATGCACCCCTGACCATCACATCCATATATTCTTGTGGACCGTCTCATTCCAGATTTATTCTGCTTTTCCTGTTATAATGAGCTCTTCTCTTCTCTTCTCTTCTCTTCTCTTCTCTTCTCTTCTCTTCTCTTCTCTTCTCTTCTCTTCTCTTCTCTTCTCTTCTCTTCTCTTCTCTTCTCTTCTCTTCTCTTCTCTTCTCTTCTCTTCTCTTCTCTTCTGGGAAGGCTTTTCACTAGATTTTGGAGCATGGCTGTGAGGATTTGTGTTCATTCAGTTCATCTAAAAGAGCATTCATGAGATCAGGCACTCATGTTGGGATGGTCAGGAGACTCTAGCTCCAGTTCATCCCAGAACAGGAACAGGTTGACGCCTCTTAGTTTCAGTGAAGGGAAACTGTAATGGTACAAACTTTTTTGTTGTTGTTGGGAAGAACCCCAAACGAGTGTGATGGTCAGGTGTTCGTAACAGTGATTTGAATCCCAAAAGTAATTTGTCACACACTGCCTAAAACAGCATCAGCATCCATCACTTTTTCACACAGTATTATTGCTCTCAATATCAACCGATTGATTTCACAGCATCTCAACTCCATATTCACCCATTTATTTATTCTTTTAACTGTCTGTCAACAAAATCCATCTAAAACAACAGTATTTTCTTCTTCCTAATGATGACATTTAACAGATTTCACACAAACACTGGCTTTAATTTAGTCTGTGTTGTGTCTTTTTAAGTCTTGCTTTAAGAAAACTGTCTAAAAATTCACAACTATTACAAGTTTTAATCTGAGATCTAACTTTATTTCTCGTGTCTTTTAGTTGCAAGATCATCTTCAGAGTTTTGCGTAAACACATCAGTGAGCACAGGAGTGTGTGATTGAGATCAAGGTCAAATACCCAAATGAGAGCAAAAACAGGAAATTAAACAAATGTACTCTCTGCAAACAAACCTGCTCTAATTACATATGTTTTTGTAGCATGTAATGAAAAACTTCACACTTTTAAATAGGTCGGTATCAAGTGCAGTGAATACGTGAAGGAATAAAACACTCCAAATCGTGCTGTTATAGGAAAATAAAGCAAAGTTACTGCTGCTGCCCTGAAAGGTGATTATTTTCCTATAACAGCATGCGCTCATGTTTTTTTTTCCCTTTCTTTTATACCATGGCAGTTTACCAACAATTAATTTTTTTTATTAATCAAAGAAAGATACACAGTTAATGTTGCAGAACATCCATGAAACAACTTAGTTCCTGTTCTTACTCTCTCACACCGTTCCCTCACCAAACTATTTTTTTCAAGCTCCTTCGTCCTGAAGACATCTGAAAAGTTACAGCTTTACCTCTGACTGTTACAAAGCACTGACACTGGAGACTCCCTCCATTACTGTTACTATAGAAATGATAACGCATGAATATAAGCCTGTGATTTGAGTTCAAGCTGGTAAAACTGCCAGAAAATTAGAAACAGTGCTGTGGTTTGAGATCCTTTATATTTGTTTTAGTAAAGCTGATAAATGCCGTGTTATACTGTAAAGCTGTTTTGAATTTGTAACTCCAACTGCAGCTTGGATTACATGGATTTTGTAATTGATTTGAAGGATTTTGTAATTGTTTGGATGGGAATAGCTGCTTGGAATTGTGTCGTGTTTGACTGTATGGAATGTTGCATTGCCACCAATGCGAGTTTTATCAGAGTGATTTTGATGAAAGCTGATACAGACTGCTGAACATTTACTCGTCATCTCTTGCAGCCGAGAACCAGGAGCTTGGAGAAGAGACGATCATGTTGGATCAGGTCAGAAGCTCTCCGGGTTTGAAAACGACCCATTTGAGGGTAAGCAGTGTGTGTTATTGCTGGTTTAAATGTGGACAATTTAATGATGTACAAAGCAAAATGCATTTATTTAATCATGTGTCATGTTTAGACATTTTAAAAAAAATCTCTAGTTCTTTTTTAATTTGTGTTGCATTTTTTTTATCAGTTTGTAAAGCAACCTCGTGTATAAGCTTATTATTATCGCCTGCCTACTAGAAGAAGAAGCCTTTATTTGTCATTATATTATATTACATTACATTAATGGCATTTAGCAGATGCTTTTATCCAGAGTGATGTACAACACACCGAGACCAGCCTGGGGGGCAGTTGGGGGTTCGGTGCCTTGCTCTAGGGCACTTCAGTCATTCCTGCTGGTCTAGGGAATTGAATCAGCAACTTTTTGGTCCCAAAGCTGCTTCTCTAACCATTAAGCTGTGGCTTCCCCAAGTCCCCTTGTCACATGTCCACTCTAATATTCACTGGGCAGCTACACTACAGTGCCCAGGGGACAGTCAGGAGTTAGGTGCCTTAATCTAGGGCACCTCAGCCATTCCTGCTGGTCCAGGGACTCAAACCAGCGACCCTTTGGACCCAAGGCTGCTTCTCTCACCTTCAGGCCATGGCTGCCCCCCCACTACTACTACTTCTTAGTGTGACTTGGATGATTTTCAGTTTTCACAGTGCTGTGCATAAATCTTGAGTGCATCCTTATATTTTGTTACCGCTTGCACTTTCTGACTTGTGACTGAAGTACACTGAAACGTGATAGACCTCAAGGAAGGAATTTCCGTGTTTTTCCCACATGTGATAACCTTACACAGCTCTTCGTTTCCTGCATAGAGACAGTCATGCTATTTTAACGTTGGCTGAGTGCAGATGAAGTGAAATCACAATGCAGAAGTGTTAAAGTGAGGTTGAAATTGTGTCCAGAGTTGTTGCGCTCGTGACTGACAATTTCATAGTAAATAAGAGGAAGTGATATTTCTTAGAGATAAAAGCTAAAGGGGTTTATGACAGTGGTGGATTTTCTACTGATACATGATTAACCCCTTCAATGCCCTTGGACAAGTCACGTACGTCATTAAATGTTTTACCACTGTGCCTTATCATGTACGCTACTCGTCATAAACACCTCCTTTTATGTACCTTACATGGCACATTACTTTTACTTCACAGTGGCACATATGAATTACAGTCAGTGCCTAAAACATTCTTCCGTATAACGTACGTGACTCGCCCAAAGGCATTGAAGGGGTTAAGGTCATGACTTTCCCTCTGTCTGTTTTCTGTAACTCTATAAACAGGGTGTGCTCTGGTCCCAACAAAAAGATCTTTGTTTGCCTGAAGTTTATCTACATATTACAAATTATTGCAGGTTTTAATGAGTATCACATGAAAGTAGCCAGAGATAGGGAACTCACAGGATAAAGAAAGGCTAGGTGGATTAACATGGGAGTGGATTGTACATGGTGCCATTTCCTTTGCAATTCTGTGCATCAGTGACCAGATGCAAAGACCAGCAGGGGCGCAGATACGTTTTTTGAACTGGGGGGGACAAAGCTGCCAGCAAACCAACCCCAACCCCACCCCCAACATGTGTTGTCAACATGTGTTGACTTTCTAACTATGCCTGTGTGTTGCGTGAGCAGCAGTCAGTCAACAACTCTTCGCAAAGTTTCCTTATGAAACAATATGCTCGCTGAAATTATGGCAGGGAACACCAGATTAAACATTAAAACTGCCTTCTGAGCACTGTATCTACAGGCTGCCACCGAAAGAAAGAGGCTACCAGAAAGGCATCTCTACTCCGTACGATTTTACTTTCACTACGACATTACTTTGAACAGACTATCAAAAAATTGCAAGATGATATGATAAAGTAAGGCACAGTTTACTTACAGTTGTTGTTTTTTGAAAAAACGATGCAATCGTTTTCTGCCTTTTCAGTTTGGCACCCTTCAGCATGCCGTGTTGGGGTCCTGAACTAGGAGCTGTCCCCGATATGCCTGTCAAATTTGTTGTGGGTAACCATAGCAACCAAGCTCGAGCTCGCAACCTGTGCAGTCTGCGCAGCTCAACCAACCGAATATCAGTCTTTGTTTTGTTTTATGTGAGTTGTTGCAACTATGTATGTACTGCTGTGCACCTCAATAAACCGAATGGTAATTAGTCTTTTGATTTTTCCGTGAGGTTTGCCTTATGCAAAGAAAGACAGCATAGACATTTTTCCCCCCTATAAGTGGGGGGTTCCGAACGAGGTGAATTTAAATCTGGGTGTGACGAATCCCACCCGTCCCACCCTCTATCTGCACCTGTGCAGACCAGACTTCTGCTTTATAAATGGACCTTTTGTCCAAGAAGCTGACCAGTCTCTCTGTTCCTACTAAACCCACACCCAGAGGTTTTTAACACCCTTCCTCATTTTAAACAGAAGAGAATCCAACAAATGGAGAAGTCACTGCTAGTTCCGACTCATCCAGCATGTGGAATTCAGTTCAGATTCAACTCCATAACAGACACAGTATAAATATCTTAAAAACGCGGTTTGCGTTTTCACTGTTATTTTCACTTATTTTTTATTCTTATTCTCACCCCGCCTTTCGCCCATAGTCAGCTGGGATAGGCTCCAGCTTGCCTGCAACCCTGTAGAACAGGATAAAGTGGCTAGAGATAATGAGATGAGATGAGATGACTTTTATTTTTATAATTATTTAGAGATTAGAGATAAAATTAGATAAAACTTTATTGATCCCTTTGGGAGGGTTCCCTCAGGGAAATTAAGATTCCAGCAGCATCATTACAGATAAACAGAGAAAAGAAATAGAGAAAACTTCTAGATGAATTAAAATAAATTAAGTATTTACATATTATTAATGTATTATATATAGTATTAGCTGTATTTACAGTTTTTAAGTCTGTTAGTCCTGCACTTGGGAAGGAGCATTCTGTCACTGAACAGGCTCCTCTGGTTGCTGATGACGGTGTGCAGAGGGTGACTGGCATCGTCCATGATGTTCAGTAGTTTGTCCATAGACCTCTTCTCTGCCACTGTCACCAGAGAGTCCAGCTTCATGCTGACCACAGAGCCGGCCCGCCTGATCAGTTTGTCCAGCCTGGATGTGTCCTTCTTGGATGTGCTGCCCCCCCAGCACACCACGGTGTTAAACAGGACACTGGCAACCATGGACTGATAGAACATCCACAGGAGTTTCCTGCAGATGTTAAAGGACCACAGCCTCCTAAGGAAGTATAGCCTGCTCTGTTCCTTCCTGTATAAGTGTTTGGTGTTGCAAGTCCAGTCCAGCTTGCTGTCCAGCCACAGCCCGAGGTACTTGTAGGAATCCACAGCCTCCACCTCGACTCCCTTGATCAGAACTGGTCGTGACCTTGGTCTGGACCTCCCAAAGTCAATGACCAGCTCCTTGGTCTTCAAGGTGTTGAGCTGCAGATGGTTCCTGTTGCACCACACAGCAAAGTCCCTCACCAGGCTCCTATACTCCTCCTCTCTGTTGTCACTGATACACCCAACGATGGCTGTGTCATCGGCAAACTTCTGAATGTGACACAGCTCCGAGTTGTAGCAGAAGTCCGTGGTGTACAGGGTGAAGAGAAGAGGGGCCAGCACCATGCCCTGGGGTGCTCCGGTGCTGCTAATCACAGTGTCAGACATGATGTCCTTCAGCCTGATGTACTGCGGCCTGTCAGTGAGGTAGCTGGAGATCCAGGTGACCAGGCAAGGGTCCACTCGCATCCTGTTCAGCTTGTCCTGAAGCAATAGGGGCTAATGGTGTTGAAGGCACTTGAGAAGTCCAAGAAGAGGATCCTCACTGTGCCATTTCCCGTATCCAGATGCGAGTGGGCTCAGTGTAGCAGGTAGAGGATGGCGTCTTCCACACCAACACCTGCCCAGTACGCAAACAGCAGACAGTCCTGGGCATGTTGTACCTGGGGTCTGAGGAGGCTGAGGAAAAGCCGCTCCGTCTTCATCAGATGTGAAGTGAGCACCACTGGTCGGAAGTCGTTCAGCTCGCTGGGCCGATTCTTTTTGGGAACTGGAACAATACATGATGTCTTCCAGAGGGTGGGCACTCTCCCCAGCTGCAGGCTAAGGTTGAAGATGCGTTGGAGTGGTTCACCCAGTTCAGCAGCACAGGTCTTCAGTAGTTGGGGACACACCTTGTCCGGGCCTGCTGCTTTCCTGGGGTGAAGCTTCCTCAGTTGACTTCTGACCTGGTCTGCAGTAATGCATGGAGGAGTCTGTGTTGAGGTGGGGGAGGAGGGGGCTGCTGTGATGACTGGGGGGAGGTGTGTTGAGGGAAGAAGGAGAGATGGCTGCAGTGAGGGAGAGGGTGGGGGGGACGTGGGCTGGTTGAACCGATTGAAAAAGTCATTCAACTCGTTCGCCCTCTCCACTGTCCCCTCAATGATTCTGGTCTTTGTATTGTGGCCTGTGATGGTTTTCACACCTTCCCAGACCTCCATCATGCTGTTCTCCTTCAGCTTCTGCTCCACCTTTCTCCTGTAGCTGTCCTTAGCTTCCCTCACGCAGAGTTTTACCACCTGCTGTGCTGCTTTCATTGCCTCCCTATCCCTGCTCCTGAAAGCGGCCTTCTTCCTGTTGAGGACAGCTTTGACTTCCTGTGTTACCCATGGCTTGTTATTAGGGTAACACCGTACAGTCTTAGCGGGGGAGACCACGTCTGCACAGAAGTTGAGGTAATCCATCAGACAGTGTGTCAGCCCCTCTATGTCCTCACAGTGTGGGCTAAGCAGCACATCCCAGTCCGTGATGTCATAACAGTCCCTGAGGGCATCTTCCATTTCAGGGGACCACCTCCTCATGGAGCTAGTTGTTGCAGGCTGCCTTTGAACCAGGGGGGTGTACTTCGGCTGTAGAAGAACCAGGTTGTGGTCAGACTTCCCTAGTGGGGGGAGGGGTGTGACTCTGTATGCATCCCTCACATTAGCATACAGCAAGTCAATTGTCCTGTTGTTCCTTGTTGGACAATCCACAGCCTGATAAAAAGCAGCCAAAGTAGAGTCCAAAGTAGCATGATTAAAGTCTCCAGAAATGATGATAAATGCCTCAGGGTGCTGTGTCTGCAGCCTTGCTGTGACAGAGTGAATCCTCTCACATGCAGCGGCTGCGGCTGCCCTCGGAGGGATGCAAACACAGATGGTGATCACGTGACTGAACTCCCTCGGCAGATAATATGGCCGCAGGCTAATGGCTAGCAGCTCCAAGTCCGGGCAACATAAAACTGTCTTTATGGAGATATGTCCCGGGTTACACCAGCGGTTGTTAACATAAATGATGAGTCCCCCACCTTTGCTTTTCCCGCATATGTTAGTGTTAGAAGTGTTTTACATTTCTTTTAAAAATAAATACCCTTTTATTTCTGTTTGAATCGTTTTGATGAAATTGTTCATCAAATTAAGAACTCGTCATTACACTTTCTAATCCGTGTGCTCATTTAGTCCTTTTAAATATTTATCTTATCGAAATTTTCTGATCCATCCATTATCTGTAGCCGCTTATCCTGTGCAGGGTCGCGGGCGAGCTGGAGCCTATCCCAGCTGACTCTGGGTGAGAGGCAGGGTACACCCTGGACAAGTTGCTAGGTCATCACAGGGCTGATACATAAAGACAAACAACCATTCACACTCACAGTCAATTTAGAGCCACCAATTATCCTAACCTGCATGTCTTTGGACTGTGGGGGAAACCAGAGCACCCGGAAGAAACCCACGCAGACATGGGGAGAACATGCAAACTCCACAAAGAAAGGCCCGCGCTGGCCACTGGGCTCAAACCCAGAACCTTCTTGCTGTGAGGCAACAGTGCTAACTACTACACCACCATACCGGAAATTATCTGATATTTTTGTGAATTTTCTTTTTTCTGAAATGTACATATTTTTAATACTGTTTAATCAATCTACTCTTTTGTTCCTATAATAATTTTACGTACTATTTATCTGTGATTTTTATGACTAATTGAATGAGTAATGAACCATAATTAAACATGTCTGTGAAGATTCTCAATCATCCAGGTCATAGTAAACTGTGGGTGGTAGAAAAGGGCAACTGGACTTGCTTGAAGATTCTTGAAAACGTTTCACCTCTCATCCAAAAGGCTTCCTCAGTTCTGTCTGACTAATAGGGAGTATCAGATATTTATCCTCTCATAGATCAGAATCAGAATCAGAATTCTGATGACAAGCTCATCTAAGGTGTCGTTGAGGCATCATGTTGGTGTGGGTCACTGGAGGCTGGGTGTGACCACCAAGTCATTAGGGTGATCAAAGGATTGCCCATTAGGGTGATCAATGGAAAGCTGACTCTCTCTGTCCTCCTGTGAGTCACCGAAAACAGCTGGGTCCTGGCGTACACCCAGCCGTCTGGGAAGAGTGCCCAAGACCGCATTGTAGATGGTTGATAAACGTCTTAGACCCCCACCTCTGTTCAGTGATGGCCGTTCCAGGTTGACAAAAATGGCTTCTTTAACTCCTCGCTCATACCAACAATCCTCTCTGGCTAAAATGTGTACATTACAATCCTGAAATGAGTGTCCTTTGTTGTTAAGATGAATGTAGACAGCCGAGTCCTGGCCTGAGGACCTGGCTCTCCTGTGTTGAGCCAAGCGCCTGTATAGCGGTTGTTTTTTCCACCAATATATAAGTCCATGCATTCCTCACTGCACTGAATTGCATACACTATGTTGTCCTGTTTGTGTCTGGGTATTCTGTCCTTAGGGTGGACCAGTTTCTGCTTCAGGGTGTTACTGGGTCTGAAATGTACCAGAATGTTGTGTTTGTAGAAGATCTTCCTGAGTTTTTCAGATATACCAGAAATGTAGGGAATGACAATGTTCTTGCGTTTGTTCCTGTTATCATCCTTGTCCGTTATGTTCCTTTTTATGCTCTTTAGGAAAGCCCAGTTGGGATAACTGCAATTCTGAAGTGCTTTCTTGATATGATTCTGCTCGTTCTCTTTTCCCTCTATGGTTGTAGGAATGTTCTGAGCCCTGTGTTGCAAGGTCCTAATGACCCCCAATTTATGTTCCAGTGGGTGGTGAGAGTCAAAAAGTAGGTACTGGTCTGTGTGTGTGGGTTTCCGGTAGACCTCGATACTAAGGCTTCTGTCTTGTCTAATGTGTACATCACAATCCAAGAAGGCTAGATTATTCCCACTGACATCCTCCCAAGTGAAGTTGATGTTGCTATCCACTGCATTGATGTGTTTCGAGAAAGCTTCCACCTCATGGATTTTGATTTTAACCCAGGTATCATCCACATATCTAAACCAATGGCTGGGAGCAACTCCTGCAAAAGTGGTCAAAGCTATATGTTCCACTTCCTCCATGTATAAATTGGCCACAATAGGGGACACCGGTGAGCCCATGGTGCATCCATGCTTCTGTTTGTAGAAACTTTCATTAAACTGGAAATAAGTGGTAGTCAGGCAGAGGTCAGAAGGGCTGACTTGGAGGAAGAAATCTGACCAGGCTACACAACTGGACATAGAAGAGAAATGGGTGAAGAACTTATCCGACAGGGTACTCACCCAACCAGAGAGAGATGTCTTATCCAAGGGTCTTAACTTTGCAGTTTCACCTGAGTGGATACCGGTAGTAGAACTCATCACAGCCACAGAGACAGCCATCAGGAACAACAACCTGACCAACACAGAGTCAGAACAACTTAGACTGAAGGTATCAGCTGCTCTATCCAGTGCAAAAGCACCCCCCTCCAACCTCACCAGCCAAGAAAGGAGGGCTCTTACAGTGCTTCAAAGAGGCCGGAACATCACCATCCTTCCTGCTGACAAAGGTAGAGGTCTGCGCGGGTTGGATTTTTCAGTCCCGCTCCCACCCGCGCCCGCATTGTGCAGTCCCGCTCCCGCTCGTGCCCGCAAAGAATTTTGATTTTCAGTCCCGCTCCCGCCCGCGCCCACAAAAAAATTATGATTTTCAGTCCTGCTCCCGCCCGCGCCTGCCATATTTTGTCCCGCTCCCGCCCGCAAATCCCGCATGATGCAGACGTTCGCGTTATTTCTCAGGAAAGTTCTTGTCTTGACACAGCGTGATGGTGCCCCGCCCCCTACTTTGAGTGGATTTGAGCATAAATATCTACAGCTCACATTCACGTTTGTTATTATTTACCTTGTTTCTGAATTCAGCATGTAGTGTCTCTAATAATAATAATTAGTGCTGTCAAGTGATTAAAATATTTAATCGCGAATCACACATTTTTATCACATGAGAAACCATTGTAATTCTCTGATTAGCATAAAAAAGTGAATGGGCTTGCTTTGTACCAATGGTGTTTTTTTTTTTTATTGCAAAGCAGAGCTAGTAAGAGAAGTGAATTGATTTACTGTTTGAGTTAGTCTACAACTCTAATCAGAGAGACAGGTTACACAGTGACGGTAGGCTTGACTCAATGCTATCCTAGAAATCCTTCCTGTAATATGCAAATTTGGCCGCCCCTGATTGGACAGCCAAATTTGCATATTACAGGAAGGATTTCTGGGATAGCATTGAGTCAAGCCTACCATCACTGTGTAACCTGTCTCTCTGATTAGAGTTGTAGACTAACGCAAGCAGTAAATCACTTCACTCATGGTTCTCTTGCTAGCTGGGTGTGAACTGCGAGTCATTAGAGTGATCAAAGGATTTCCCATTAGGGTGATCAATGGCAAATTTAAGATGCCATTCCTCACTCAATCTGGCAATCTGACTCTCTCTGCAAATTTAGGCATCTTAAAATGTTTTTATTAATGCCAAATAAAATATCCAGCACAAATTATATATGATAGATATAAATTAATAATTTATAAATTTTATTTCAAACACGTTTTTAGTTAGCGGGACTGCAGCTTATCACCGCTCCCGCCCGTGCCGCATATGTGCACTCCTGCTCCCGCCTGCGCGCGCATATGTGCACTTCCGGTCCTGCCCGCGCCCGCAATGAGCTTTCAAAATTTGTCCCGCGCCGCACTGCTTTGCGGCGGGTCCCGCGAGTCTCGTGGGACACCCGCGGGAGTGCAGGGCTCTAGACAAAGGGAGATGCACAGTGGTGCTAAACACAATGGACTACCACTCCAGGATGACCAGTCTCCTCAGTGATACAACCACTTATGAAACATTGAGGAGGGACCCCACAAGTGGTTACAAAAGGAAAGTTGTTAGCTGTCTGCAAAAACTGTCTATCCCAACTGGGCTTTCCTAAAGAGCATAAAAAGGAACATAACGGACAAGGATGATAACAGGAACAAACGCAAGAACATTGTCATTCCCTACATTTCTGGTATATCTGAGAAACTCAGGAGAATCTTCTACAAACACAACATTCCGGTACATTTCAGACCCAGTAACACCCTGAAGCAGAAACTGGTCCACCCTAAGGACAGAATACCCAGACGCAAACAGGACAACATAGTGTATGCAATTCAGTGCAGTATGGAATGCACGGACTCATATATTGGGGAAACAAAACAACCGCTATACAGGTGCTTGGCTCAACACAGGAGAGCCAGCTCCTCAGGCCAGGACTCGGCTGTCTACATTCATCTTAACAACAAAGGACACTCATTTCAGGATTGTAACGTACACATTTTAGCCAGAGAGGATCGTTGGTATGAGCGAGGAGTTAAAGAAGCCATTTTTATCAACCTGGAACGGCCATCACTGAACAGAGGTGGGGGTCTAAGACATCATTTATCAACCATCTACAATGCGGTCTTGGGCACTCTTCCCAGACGGCTGGGTGTACGCCAGGACCCAGCTGTTTTCGGTGACTCACAGGAGGACAGAGAGAGTCAGCTTTCCATTGATCACCCTAATGGGCAATCCTTTGATCACCCTAATGACTCGGTGGTCACACCCAGCCTCCAGTGACCCACACCAACATGATGCCTCAATGACACCTTAGATGAGCTTGTCATCAGAATTCTGATTCTGATCTATGAGAGGATAAATATCTGATACTCCCTATTAGTCAGACAGAACTGAGGAAGCCTTTCGGATGAGAGGTGAAACGTTTTCAAGAATCTTCAAGCAAGTCCAGTTGCCCTTTTCTACCACCCACAGTTAACCATAATTAAACTAAAATCTCAATTATAATTTCAGTTAAAGCCTCTGTCAGTTTTTTTTTTAGTTTTGGAGTTTATATTCCTCTTTTTTCCCTTGGTCTGGTCTTTACAGATGTTACGGCTGACAGCTGGTGTGCTCTTGCTGAGTCTGGTGGCTGGTTCAAAGTGTCCTGATGAGCAGTGCTGTGGGGACAAGCAGACGTGTTGCCAGATTCACTCTGGAGAATTCAACTGCTGTCCCTTACATCAGGTGAGTAGAATAATCAGTCTGGGATGGACAGAACCAAAGGCTACGCCTCCTTCACCAGGACTCAGACACAAAGGCCACGCCTCCCTCACTGGGACTGACTGACACAAAGGCCATGCCCCCTTGATTGGGATTGACAGACACAAAGGCCATGCCTCTGATTATTGTGCATGTATGTGATTGAGTGTGCATAAGTGACTGTGTGTGTATGTGACTGTGTATATGTGATTGCATGTGTGATTGTGTACTGTATGTGATTGTGTGTACTGTATATGATTGTGTGTGTGATTGCATGTGTGATTGTGTACAGTATGTAATTGTGTGTGCATACCATAAGTGACTGTGTGTGTATGTGATTGTGTGTGTGATTGTGTATGTGACTGTGTGACTGTGTACAGTATGTGATTGTGTGTGTATGTGATTGTGTGTGATTTGTGTGTATGTGATTGTGTATGTGATTGTGTATGTGACTGTGTGACTGTGTACAGTATGTGATTGTGTGTATGTGATTGTGTGTGTGATTTGTGTGTATGTGATTGTTTGTGTATCTGATTGTGTGTGATTGTGTGTGTATGTGATTGTGTATAGTATGTGATTGTGTGTGTATGTGATTGTGTGATTGTGTAAAGTATATGATTGTAAGTGATTGTGTGCATGTGATTGTGTATAGTATGTGATTGTGTGTATGTGATTGTGTAAAGTATGTGATTGTGTGTGTATGTGACTGTGTGTGTGACGGTGTAAAGTATGTGATTGTAAGTGATTGTGTGCATGTGATTGTGTATAGTATGTGATTGTGTGTGTGATTGTGTGTGTATGTGACTGTGTACAGTATGTGATTGTGTGTGTATGTGATTGTGTATCTGTGTGTGTATCTGATTGTGTGTGATTGTGTATGTATGTGATTGTGTGTACGTATGTGATTGTGTGTGATTGTGTGTATATGTGATTGTGTGTGTGATATGTGTGTGTGTGTGTGTGTGTGTGTGTGTGTGTGTGTGTGTGTGTGTGTGATTGTGTACAGTATGTGATTATGTGTATATCTGTGTGTGTATCTGATTGTGTGTGATTGTGTATGTATGTGATTGTGTGTGTACATATGTGATTGTGTGTTGTGTGTATGTCATTGTGTATATGTGATTGTGTGTGTGTGTGTGTGTGTGTGATTGTGTACAGTATGTGATTGTGTGTATATCTGTGTGTGTATCTGATTGTGTGTGATTGTGTATGTATGTGATTGTGTGTGTACATATGTGATTATGTGTGTTGTGTGTATGTGATTGTGTATATGTGATTGTGTGTGTGTGTGTGTGTGTGTGTGTGTGTGTGTGTGTGTGTGTGTGTGATTGTGTACAGTATGTGATTGTGTGTATATCTGTGTGTGTATCTGATTGTGTGTGATTGTGTATGTATGTGATTGTGTGTGTACATATGTGATTGTGTTGTGTGTATGTCATTGTGTGTGTGTGTGTGTGTGTGTGTGTGTGTGTGTGTGATTGTGTACAGTATGTGATTGTGTGTATATCTGTGTGTGTATCTGATTGTGTGTGATTGTGTATGTATGTGATTGTGTGTGTACATATGTGATTGTGTTGTGTGTATGTCATTGTGTGTGTGTGTGTGTGTGTGTGTGTGTGTGTGTGTGTGTGTGTGTGTGTGTGATTGTGTACAGTATGTGATTGTGTGTATATCTGTGTGTGTATCTGATTGTGTGTGATTGTGTATGTATGTGATTGTGTGTGTACATATGTGATTGTGTGTGTTGTGTGTATGTGATTGTGTGTATGTGTGATTTGTGTGTGTGTGATTGTGCACAGTATGTGATTGTAAGTGATTGTGTGTGTATGTGATTTTTTGTGTGCAGGGTGAGTGTTGTGAAGACCACTTGCACTGCTGCCCCAAAGGCATGTTGTGTGAGGTGAAAGAATCCAGATGCACAAACACTACACACTCGCTCCCATGGGCTGAGAGATTTCCTTCAGAACACAGTGGCCTTGTAAAAGTGAGAAAACAACCTGCAGCCATTAACACTATCTACCACTGCTGTCACACTGTCTTATCCTCTTCTTCCTCATTCACAAGTTTCACTTCACAATTTATCACTTCATTGTTCTAAAAAGAAGAATGTGCAGTGTGAAGACCAGTCATATCCCACTGGAGTGTCACCTGAGGAGAAGTAACTTGAACTTGAAAAAAAAAAGTACAGCCATGTGACTGATCACGCTATGGTCACTAACGTACAGTACTTTCACCTACGATTAATGCTAGCTCCTTGACAAATCCTGTAGCTGGTTAGCTATCTTCACTCATCCAATAACTTATTAATTACATCTTCTTGGCCAGTTTAGTATAATTATTAGCACCTTAAATTTGTTAAAAGGTTGCTAAATTAATATTTTTAGGTTTAAAACAGAGCCTTCTTCAGTGTAGCATGACATATAAGCTCATTATGAACACATAAGCATCACAGCTGATATGAAAAATATGAGAGGATGTTTTGCTACCTGGAAATATTTTTAACCTACATAATCTGCTAAGCTAGGTTAGCACTATCTTAGCAAAAGTTAGTGATGAGCAAAATTGTTGTTACGGTATCAGGAATAATCTTAATTCACTGAGAAGGTGAAGTTGCACATTGAGACTCAGATTGTGTGAGAAATACAGGCTAGTTTGCTAGCAGGCCAATAAGCTAGCGAAGTTAGCTAATGTTAGTTACAAAGATATGGGAAAATTATAGTAGGAGGATGTGGAGGCAATCCTAAATTGCATATTTGTGCAATTTGTAGATGTGCAGAACCATTTCTAGTAGATAAAAATGTAAAAACTAATTAATATACCAGAATTATTTTTAATTTCTAAAATTTGCATATTGAAGCGTAATTCAAATTATAACTCAGAGCTTGTAGTTTACATTAAATAATGAATAAATGCAAACAGTATAGCACAGATAACGAGTTAGCTAACATTAGTGTTAACATTAGCTACCTCACCAATACTTTAGCCACCTTGCGAACTAACTAACCCAAATGTCACTTTGTTGCAGTATATATAGTAGAATTACATGATTACAGACCTTTTGATATGATCTGTAATTTATCTCAACAAGAAACCATTATGAAAGCTGATATTTTTGAGTGCTTTCCATATTTGCTCATGCTAATGCGAAAGCTGAGGCTTTTTTCTGATCAGTGATGAGGGCTTGGTCTGTGAGGCGGCAGTTAGATGTTATTTGTATGAATTCACAATAGTGTATTCTATAATTTTGTGTTGATAATTTCTTGTGGTTTTTTTTTCCAGTCATTCAGAATGGTCAGCTCCTCTGCTGCAAATAATATGTATGACACCATCTGCCCGGATAATTCATTCTGCCCATCAGAGTTTTCCTGCTTGAAAGTGTCCAGCATGTATGGCTGCTGTCCTGTAGCGCAGGTAAGCTATCACAGAGACTCTTAATTAATTTTTATGTTATTAACTTCAAGACAGGGTGGCATGGTGGTGTAGTGGTTAGCACTGTCACCTCACAGCAAGAAGGTCCGGGTTCGAGCCCAGTGGCCAATGGGGGCCTTTCTGTGTGGAGTTTGCATGTTCTCCCCGTGTCTGCATGGGTTTCCTCCGGGTGCTCCGGTTTCCCCCACAGTCCAAAGACATGCAGGTTAGGTTAACTGGTGACTCTAAATTGACCATAGGTGTGAATGTGAGTGTGAATGGTTGTGTGTCTGTGTGTCAGCCCTGTGATGACCTGGTGACTTGTCCAGGGTGTACCCCGCCTCTCACCCATAGTCAGCTGAGATAGGCTCCAGCTTGCCCATGATCCTGCACAGGATAAATGGTTACGGATAATGGATGGAACTTTAAGACTGGGCGGCACGGTGGTGTAGTGGTTAGCGCTGTTGCCTCACAGCAAGAAGGTCCTGGGTTCGAGCCCCGGGGCCGGCGAGGGCCTTTCTGTGCGGAGTTTGCATGTTCTCCCCGTGTCCGCGTGGGTTTCCTCCGGGTGCTCCGGTTTCCCCCACAGTCCAAAGACATGCAGGTTAGGTTAACTGGCAACTCTAAATTGACCGTAGGTGTGAGTGTGAATGGTTGTCTGTGTCTATGTGTCAGCCCTGTGATGACCTGGCGACTTGTCCAGGGTGTACCCCGCCTTTCGCCCGTAGTCACCTGGGATAGGCTCCAGCTTGCCTGCGACCCTGTAGAAGGATAAAGCGGCTAGAGATAATGAGATAATGAGATGAGACTTTAAGACTGATTAAGAAAAGAGTCATTAGTGAGTGAATGATTATTTATAGCTGCTATAATGCAAACGAAAACAGGAACCTGTTTCACAGGTGTTCCACAACATTAAATGTAACTGTAAATGGATAAAAATACTTGATGTTATAAGAAAACAGTAGGGCATGATGTTATAAGGAAACAGTAATTCTACTTTATTGCACCACCTAATAATTGTTTTTTTTACCCTATAACAGTATGAATGTTTATTCTTTATATTGTAACTGAACTTGAGGTTGATTTGTGTTTCTCAGGGCATCGTGTGTTCAGATGGGAAACACTGTTGTCTGAGTGGCCAAGAGTGCACCGCCAACAGCACTTCCTGTGTCAAAAAGACAGGTGGGGAAATTCTCCTTTTTACACTGGTGTTTTAGAAAAGAAACTGGAAAAGTATTCAAGAATTGATCTTTTACATATTATCAGAAATACCTGGATACCACGAGGTAGAATATATAACAATCGGTATATTGATATAGAATTTAATACTGAGATTTAGATTTGAAGATTTGATGAGTTTTACTTAAAATATATATTAAACATTTTAATATAGAATTAAGATTTTCTCTCTCATTATCTGTAGCCGCTTTATCCTGTTCTACAGGGTCGCAGGCGAGCTGGAGCCTATCCCAGCTGACTACGGGCGAAAGGCAGGGTACACCCTGGACAAGTCGCCAGGTCATCACAGGGCTGACACATAGACACAGACAACCATTCACACTCACACCTACGGTCAATTTAGAGTCACCAGTTAACCTAACCTGCATGTCTTTGGACTGTGGGGGAAACCGGAGCACCCGGAGGAAACCCACACGGACATGGGGAGAACATGCAAACTCTGCACAGAAAGGCCCTCGCCGGCCATGGGGCTTGAACCCGGACCTTCTTGCTGTGAGGCGACAGCGCTAACCACTACACCACCGTGCCGCCCAGAATTAAGATTTTATCATATATATTTAAGATTATAGATTTGAGTATATATTTATTTAATATTTCCTTTATATATTGTTGCACTTCGTAGGGGTGGGTGGAGCACAGAAGGATGGCAAGCCAGAACTGAGTTCACAAAACTCTTTATTTCTCACTTTTCAGTGGAATATTCACTCTCCCAGCCACACACAAGTCGTCTGGTTGGGGAGAGAGCTCCCTTCCTCTACACTCTGTCTCCTTATGTAGGGTGCGGTCACTGGGGAAGACAGACAAACACACGTTAATAAACATCAGGTGCAGTGATTCTGCCACTTACCTTCCCTGACTCCGCCCTCCGGTCACAGACTGACACTTGACCACACCCCCGCTGCCACATATCCCTACCGCCCGGCTTAGGCCGGGCGGCCGTCCGGCCTGCAGCCGACTCCCCCCCCCCCCGACGGGAGAGGAAGTCCGCCACGACCATGTACGCCCCTGGCCTGTGGATCACCTTGAAGTTAAAGGGCTGGAGTGCCAGATACCAACGGGTGATCCGCGCGTTGGCATCCTTCATGCGGTGGAGCCACTGGAGGGGCGCCTGGTCCGAACAGAGGGTGAAAGGGCATCCCAGCAGGTAGTAGCGGAGGGCGAGGACCACCCACTTGATGGCAAGGCACTCTTTCTCGATGGTGCTGTAGTGCCCCTCACTCACCGACAGCTTTCTGCTGATATACAGCACTGGACGGTCCTCCCCCTCCATCTCCTGGGACAAAACAGCCCCCAGCCCTCTGTCTGACACATCCGTCTGTAACATAAAGGGCAGAGAAAAGTCAGGGGAGTGTAACAGTGGCCCCCCACACAGTGCAGCCTTCACCTCAGAGAAAGCCTGCTGGCATTGCTCCGTCCACTGGACCGGATCTGGTGCACCCTTTTTAGTGAGATCAGTCAGCAGGCTGGTGACATCTGAATAATTAGGTATAAACCTACGATAGTAGCCAGCCAGCCCCAGGAACTGTCTCACCCCCTTTTTGGTCTTGGCCCTCAGGCAGGCCGCAATCGCTGCTGTCTTGTTAATTTGGGGACGCACCTGCCCATTGCCCAAGTGGAAGCCCAGATACCATACTTCCACCCACCCAATCGCACACTTCTTTGGGTTGGCCGTGAGACCCGCTCGCCTCAGTGACCTAAGGATGGCCCTCAGGTGTTGCAGATGCCGCAGCTAGTCATTACTATAGATTATTATGTCATCTAAGTATGCGGCCTCGTAGGTGGCGTGGGGGCGGAGGACCCTGTCCATAAGCCGCTGGAACGTAGTGGGCGCCCCAAACAGCCCGAAAGGAAGTGTAACAAATTGGTGTAAGCCAAACGGTGTGGAAAAGGCCATTTTTTCTCGGGATAGTGGAGCCAAGGGGATCTGCCAATAACCCTTTGTCAAATCCAGTGTCGAGTAAAAGCGAGCCATGCCTAGTCGATCCAGCAACTCATCAATACGAGGCATTGGGTATGCATCGAATTTAGACACCACATTGACTTTTCTGTAGTCTACACAGAACTGGACCGACCCGTCGGCCTTGGGCACCAAGACCACCGGGCTGCTCCAGTCACTGTGGGACTCCTCGATGATGCCCGTTTCGAGCATGGCCTTGAGTTCTTCCCGAACCACTTTTTTCTTGTGTTCGGATAGCCTGTAAGGGCGGCTGTGTACTACCACCCCCAGGGGCATCTCGATGTGGTGTTCTATGAGGTCGGTGTGGCCGGGCAGGGGCGAGAACACATCCGAAAATTCGGTCTGCAACTGGGCAACCTCCGCGAGTTGGGTCGGGGAGAGGTGGTCTCCACAGGGGACCGGAGAGGTGTGCGATGTCAATGTTCCCTTTTGAACCTCCAGCCCCAGCCCCGCCTTCTCTGGAACCACCGACACCAATGCCACAGGGACCTCCTCGTTCCAGAGTTTGAGCAGATTGAGGTGGTAAATCTGTAGCGCCCCACCCCTGTCTGTTCGCCTCACCTCATAGTCGACGTCCCCGACTCGCTGTGTGACCTCAAAGGGTCCTTGCCACTTGGCGATCAATTTGGAGCTCGATGTGGGCAACAGTACGAGTACTTTAGCTCCCGGTGTGAACGCCCTAAGGTGCATACCCCTGTTGTTCAGGCAGGTTTGCCATTCTTGGGCCTGCTGCAAATTCACCTGGGTTAGGTGTGTGAGTGTGTGGAGTTTTGCGCACAGGTCAATAACGTATTGAATTTCATTTTTGCTCGATGAAGGTCCCTCCTCCCAATTTTCTCGCAGTACATCTAGGATGCCGCATGGCTTACACTCATATAATAATTAGAACGGGGAGAACCCCGTGGAGGCTTGTGGGACCTCTCGCACTGCAAACAACAAGGGTTCAAGCCATTTATCCCAATTACGTGCGTCCTCGCGAAGAAATTTTTTAATTATATTCTTGAGTGTGCGATTGAACCGTTTGACTAAACCGTCCATTTGTGGGTGATAAACACTGGTGCGGCTTGGCTTAATTCCCAATAACCCATACAGTTCGCTCAGTGTGCGTGACATAAACGAGGTGCCTTGATCAGTCAGAATCTCTTTGGGGATTCCGACTCGGGAGATGATGCGGAAGAGCGCCTCCACAATACTGTGTGCAGAGATATTGCAAAGAGGCACTGGTATCGTGTTGCATAGTCCACCAGAACTAAAATAAAGCGGTACCCTCGTGTTGACCGATCTAATGGCCCGACGAGATCCATCCCAATTCTTTCGAACGGGGTCTCGATTAATGGGAGAGGGCGCAAAGGCGCTTTTGGAATGGCCGCTGAATTTACTAAATGGCATTGACGGCATGCCGTACACCACCTATGGACATCGCCGCGAATCCCTAGCCAATAGAACCGGGCCATTATTCGGGCTAGTGTCTTATCCTGCCCCAAGTGTCCAGCCATGAGATTAAAGTGAGCTGCCTGGAATACTAATTCCCAGTGGCTCTTTGGAATCAAAAGCTGTGTAATCGGCTCCTTAGTCTGAGTTTCCTGCATCACTCGGTATAATCTATCCCTCATAATGGAGAAATAGGGGAAGGATGGAGTAGGGTTTGGCTGGAGCGTTTGACCATTGATTAGTCTCACTTGGTCAAACGCATGCCGCAGAGTCTCATCTCACGACTGTTCTAACGGGAAATCCACAAGGGATTCCCTGAGAGAAGGAGGAGGAGCCTGCAGCTCCTCCCTCTGATGTGGTGATGACGTAGACGGCTCTGTGACAGCTGCTCCCGCCAATGCCACACCGGGACCTCCCCCTGCTGAACTACGGCAGGACCCACTCTTCACTAAATGCCTCATTAACTCCCGAAATCCCGGCCAATCAGTCCCCAAAATTATCGAGTGGGTAAGGTGAGGATTAACCGCTGCCTTTACACTAAATTTTTCCCCTCAAAAAAGAATGTGGACCGACACTAAAGGGTAGTTGTGAACATTCCCATGCACACACAACACCTTCACCAATTGTGCGTGCTCCCCCCAATGCCTCGTCTTGCACCAGGCTTTGGTGGATTGAGGTCTGATTACAGCCAGAATCCACCAACACCTGATATGTATCCCCTTGGACACTCACTGGTATGCGATACACTCCGGCCCGATCGAGGGCGGCTCCTGGCACGTTGGGGATCCGAACCACCCCGCCCACCTCCATTGCCGAGCACTGCTGCTGGAGGTGGCCCGGCTCCCCGCAGTGCCAGTAAACTGGCCCAGGCTTTCTCTCTGCACCGGCGCTCTGGGGCTCACTCACCTGAGGGGGGGAAGAGACAGACACAGAAGTGGGAAACGAGAGGGCACCGCGGGTGCGGCGGGCCAGCTGGGGTGGAGCCGGTCCCCGCCTCCGCGGTAGGGGAACGGGGCGAGGATGAGACACAGAAGGGGAGGGAGAGAGAGAAAGAGAGGAGAGGGGAGAAGACTGCTGTCCTGCTGTCGGAACAGCTGCCAAATGGTCCTCCGCCAGCTCGATGGCCTGATCCAGCGATGCCGGGCGATGGCACTGGACCCACTCTGCGGTCCCTTTGGGTAGTCGGGTGATGAACTGTTCCAGTACCACCTGATTGACGATTCCCTCGGCGTCGCGGTTGTCAGCCCTCAGCCACCGCCAGCAGGCGTCCCGGAGTTGCTGGCCAAACGCGAATGGCCAGCCGACTTCCTCCAGGCGCAGAGCGCGGAAGCGCTGTCGGTGTTGTTCGGGGGTGCGCCCCACATGCTGGAGGACGGCCCGGTGGAGGTCCGCATAGACCAGCCGGCTGTCGGCGGGGAGCTGTAGCGCGGCCAGCTGCGCCTCGCCCGTTAGCAGGGGGAGGAGGCGCGCTGCGCGCTGTTCCACCGGCCAGCCTGAGGCCTCTGCTGCCTGCTCAAAGAGCGTGAGGAAGGCCTTGGGGTCGTCATGTGGGCTCATCTTCGTTAGGGTGAGGTGGGAAGGGCCCGAGGCGGTGGAGGTGGTGGACCCTGCCAACGCGAGGAGGTGCCAGAACGCCTGTCGATCTTCCTGCTGCGCCAGCACCAGAGCCTCGAACCTTTGCTCCTGCTCGTTCCGGAGGGCGATTAGCGCCTGGTGCTGGCTCTGCTGGGCCGTGGCGAGGGCGTGGATCAGGTCCGCGAAGGGGGAGGACTCCATGTGGCTGTTTTTCTCTGTGCTCCATCCCGGGTTTTGGCACCACTGTTGCACTTCGTAGGGGTGGGTGGAGCACAGAAGGATGGCAGGCCAGAACTGAGTTCACAAAACTCTTTATTTCTCACTTTTCAGTGGAATATTCACTCTCCCAGCCACACACGCACGCACACACACAAGTCGTCTGGTTGGGGAGAGAGCTCCCTTCCTCTACACTCTCTCTCCTTATGTAGGGTGCGGTCACTGGGGAAGACACACAAACACACGTTAATAGACATCAGGTGCAGTGATTCTGCCACTTATCTTCCCTGACTCCGCCCTCCGGTCACAGACCGACGCTTGACCACGCCTCCACTGCCACATATATATTTATTTATATTCCATTCTAATCAAGGATCTTTAATTATTATTATTATAATAATTATTATTATTATTATTAATTTACTTTTTTTTGTCAAGAATAATGACTCTTGGGAAGGGATTGGCAGGTGACCAAACTGGGGAGAAAATGTGGAAAAGGTCATTGTGTAACCTTATTCCTTTCTGTCTTTTCTTAATTAATTATCCTAAATATTGTCACAGCTATAGCAGTGACTTCAAAAATGAGGGCAGTTTGAACATCTTGTAAATTTTAGTTAGCAATGACAGTGTTGCTCAGCAAGATTCCTCCCAAAGGAATGAGAAAATACTGCAGTGGATGGTTTTAACTGCTGTGGCTTTTTTTTTTTAAAGATATTGAAAGTACCATGTATGAGTCAGCATCATAGCTAGTTCCTGTTTTGATGGGTTTAGAATCTATTATTTCCTGTAAAATCACTGTGGCTTGTCCTGAGGGAACCCAAAAAAGAGGATCAAATCTTTTTTTTTTTCTGCATAGTGTTTGGACCCTTAAATTGCTGTTTGCAGATATTCAATTTTGTGATGCTTTAAGTTAAAAAAAAGAGGTATTTTCATCTGAACAGAATGAACCCAGAGACAGGCATACTTGGCCATAATTAAGGAAACAAGCAAAAAATGTAATTAAATGAAATTAAAAAAAACCCCACATCATTAGGTTCAGTGAGTGTTAAGTTGTTCCTGATCTGACTTGACCACAAATATACACTTTTGTCCATATTCCAATTGACTGTTTAAATAGCCAGGTGGCATGGTGGTGTAGTGGTTAGCATTGTTGCCTAACAGCAAGAAGGTTCTGGGTTCGAACCCAGCGGCCAACAGGGGCTTTTCTGTGTGGAGTTTGCATGTTCTCCCCATATCTGCATGGGTTTCCTCTGTGTGCTCTGGTTTCTCCCACAGTCCAAAGACATGCAGGTTAGGATAATTTGGTGGCTCTAAATTGACCATAGGCGTGAATGTGAGTGTGAGTGGTTGTTTGTCTCTGTGTGTCAGACCTGTGATGATCTGGCGACTGGTCCAGGGTGTACCCAGCCTCTCACCCATAGTCAGCTTGCCTGCGACCCTGCACAGGATAAGTGCTTATGGATAACGGATCCATAATAATAGCCAAGAATCATGTGTGTTAAAGTGAAGAACAGTCCTATACAGATGTGTGTATGATCATAACAGAAATTTAGAACCACAATTATGAGAACTATGATGAATAGATTTAAGAGATAGAATGAAGAAATCTTATTTTCTCAGTTTTAAAGGTAAAGAAACTTATCGTGTCTGTGATGTAAGATATTGTGTGTTGAGAATCTGACATACTCTGTGATGAGACTGTGGTCTCAAAAATGAAGGATACATCATCAAATATCAGTAACATTTCTTTGTTCAACTGCAGGAATAGAGCATCTGTGTTCCTAACTAATAAAAAAAAGTCCTCTTCCTGTGTGTGTTCAGTTTCTGATGTTCCCTGTGACGACACCAAGTCTTGTCCTGATGGATCCACGTGCTGTAAGGATGAACAGGGAGAATGGAGCTGCTGTCCTCTGCCTCAGGTAAAATCCCTTTCCGTAGACTGCATTACATTATATCTTAAAACTATCCTAGAAGTCATCACTTCACCAGTATGGCCCTTACAGTATGTGACCAGAATATCATCAGTATACACCACAAAATAATTGTGGATTATGTAACATAAAATGTAATGATGGAGAACCGGTGCAAACTTGGGACATTTACAAAGCCTTATAGCAAGACTAGATATTCAAAATACATTGTGGTTGCCTTTCACTTTTCTCCTACAAACATAGAAATGAAGGTGGACTTGATGTACTTGATATAATACTGTGCTTCATATACATACTCCAGTGCAGTGGCCAGGAAAGGACAATATTGAAATTAACTTCAACTTTGTAATTATGTGATGATAATGATAGTTGATACATACAACCCCGATTCCAAAAAAGTTGGGACAAAGTACAAATTGTAAATAAAAACGGAATGCAATGATGTGGAAGTTTCAAAATTCCATATTTTATTCAGAATAGAACATAGATGACATATCAAATGTTTAAACTGAGAAAATGTATCATTTAAAGAGAAAAATTAGGTAATTTTAAATTTCATGACAACAATACATCTCAAAAAAGTTGGGACAAGGCCATGTTTACCACTGTGAGACATCCCCTTTTCTCTTTACAACAGTCTGTAAACGTTTGGGGACTGAGGAGACAAGTTGCTCAAGTTTAGGGATAGGAATGTTAACCCATTCTTGTCTAATGTAGGATTCTAGTTGCTCAACTGTCTTAGGTCTTTTTTGTCGTATCTTCCGTATTATGATGCGCCAAATGTTTTCTATGGGTGAAAGATCTGGACTGCAGGCTGGCCAGTTCAGTACCCGGACCCTTCTTCTACGCAGCCATGATGCTGTAATTGATGCAGTATGTGGTTTGGCATTGTCATGTTGGAAAATGCAAGGTCTTCCCTGAAAGAGACGTCGTCTGGATGGGAGCATATGTTGCTCTAGAACCTGGATATACCTTTCAGCATTGATGGTGTCTTTCCAGATGTGTAAGCTGCCCATGCCACACGCACTAATGCAACCTCATACCATCAGAGACGCAGGCTTCTGAACTGAGCGCTGATAACAACTTGGGTCATTCTTCTCCTCTTTAGTCCGAATGACATGGCATCCCTGATTTCCATAAAGAACTTCAAATTTTGATTCATCTGACCACAGAATAGTTTTCCACTTTGCCACAGTCCATTTTAAATGAGCCTTGTCCCAGAGAAGACGTCTGCGCTTCTGGATCATGTTTAGATACAGCTTCTTCTTTGAACTATAGAGTTTTATCTGGCAATGGCGGATGGCACGGTGAATTGTGTTCACAGATAATGTTCTCTGGAAATATTCCTGAGCCCATTTTGTGATTTCCAATACAGAAGCATGCCTGTATGTGATGCAGTGCCGTCTAAGGGCCCGAAGATCACGGGCACCCAGTATGGTTTTCCGGCCTTGACCCTTACGCACAGAGATTCTTCCAGATTCTCTGAATCTTTTGATGATATTATGCACTGTAGATGATGATATGTTCAAACTCTTTGCAATTTTACACTGTCCAACTCCTTTCTGACATTGCTCCACTATTTGTCGGCACAGAATTAGGGGGATTGGTGATCCTCTTCCCATCTTTACTTCTGAGAGCCGCTGCCACTCCAAGATGCTCTTTTTATACCCAGTCATGATAATGACCTATTGCCATTTGACCTAATGAGTTGCAATTTGGTCCCCCAGCTGTTCCTTTTTTGTACCTTTAACTTTTCCAGCCTCTTATTGCCCCTGTCTCAACTTTTGTGAGATGTGTTGCTGTCATGAAATTTCAAATGAGCCAATATTTAGCATGAAATTTCAAAATGTCTCACTTTCGACATTTGATATGTTGTCTATGTTCTATTGTGAATACAATATAAGTTTTTGAGATTTGTAAATTATTGCATTCCGTTTTTATTTACAATTTGTACTTTGTCCCAGCTTTTTTGGAATTGGGGCTGCATTTGGAATTCTCCATCCTTCTTTGGTACATAGAAATGCTAGATATGGCTCATGAGGCTGATAGAAAGATTAAACCAGCCCAAGGACTTTGTTGATATATTCATCCACAGCACCTTTATTTCTTGACATAGAGGGGGGAGAGAGCATAGTGGACTTGTCCTTTTAAATTTCACTGAAACATGTATGGTGCAAAAATAGCCAAGTTACACATCACGAAATAGCTAATATAAAATTCAAGTTACATTGTTGTGTTTTCACAGGCGGTGTGTTGTGAGGACTTTATTCACTGCTGTCCTCATGGGAAAAAGTGTAACCTTGCTGCTCAGTCATGTGATGACCCATCAGGATCAGTGCCCTGGCTGAAGAAGGAACCAAGCCGACCACTCAGTGGACAGAAGGTTCCAAAAACCGAGGGTACGTCATCAAATATCAGTAACATTTCTTTGTTGAACTGCAGGAATGAAGCATCTGTGTTTTTAACAAATAAAAATAAAATCCTCTTTCTGTGTGAGTTCAGTTTCTGATGTTCCCTGTGACGACACAAAGTCTTGTCCTGATGGATCCACATGCTGTAAGGATGAAGAGGGAGAATGGAGCTGCTGCCCTCTGCCTCAGGTAAAATCCCTTTGAGTAGACTGCATTACATTATATCTTAAAAGTATCCCTGAATTTGTCACTTTGCCAGCATGGCGAATATGTGACCGGAATGTCATCAATGTCAAAGTCCCTCCTGTGGCAGGACCTGGTCTTCCCTGGCAGTCTCCCCCTCTCAGTACTAACCAAAACCTTCAGGCACACAGGGCAGTGCTGATCTCCGCTTGTATCGCCCTCAGCCTCTCACTTATTTTACAGCTAGGGTTACAGTGGGGGGGCTACTCCTTTGGTAAACGTGACAATTTGACTCCCCACTGGCATCTGTATTGCAGCGTGTCTTGCTAGATAGCGGTAGGTACCATTTTTATGATGGCCTTTGGTGTGCCACGACTGTGAGTAGAACTCACAATGTCCTGGTCAAGAGAGTGACACGCTAACCATTAGGCCAGCTTGTAGTAATATCATCAATGTTTAAATTAAGGTGTTTCTTTTCAGGCGGTTTGTTGTGAGGACTTTATTCACTGCTGTCCTCATGGAAAAAAGTGTAACCTCGCTGCTCAGTCATGTGACGACCCGTCAGGATCAGTGCCCTGGCTGAAGAAGGAACCAAGCCGACCACTCGGTGGACAGAAGGTTCCAAAAACCGAGGGTACATCATCAAATATCAGTAACATTTCTTTGTTGAACTGCAGGAAAGAAGCATCTGTGTTTTTAACAAATGAAAAGAAAATCATCTTGCTGTGTTCAGTTTCTGATGTTCCCTGTGACGACACCAAGTCTTGTCCTGATGGATCCACGTGCTGTAAGGATGAACAGGGAGGATGGGGCTGCTGCCCTCTGCCTCAGGTAAAATCCCTTTCAGTAGACTGCATTACATTATATCTTAAAACTATCCTCGAAGTTATGTGACCTTATGTGACTGGAATAGCATCAGTGTACACTACAACATAGCTGTGGATGATGTAACAGTAAAATTTCATGATGGAGGACAGGATCAAAGATGGGACATTTACAAAGCCTTATACCAGGACTAGATATTCAAAATGCTTTGTGATTATCTTTCACTTTTCTCTGACAAATATAGAAATGAGGTTGTACTTGGTATACTTGATATAATACTGTGCTTCACATACATACTCCAGTGCAGTGGCCAGTAAATATTATATTGAAATTAACCTTAACTGTGTAATTTTGTGATGCTTATGATAGTTAATACATATTCAGAATCCTCCATCATTCTTTTGTACATAGAACTACTGGCTATGCCTTGTGATGTGGATAGAACAGGGGTGCCCAAATTGATCCATAAAGGGCCATGTGGCTGCAGGTTTTCATTCCAGCCATGCAGCAGCACACCTGATTTGGCTCATTCAATCAACTGAACTGTCTTCACACAGTCAAATACTTGCAGCCACACCCACCCTTGATTAAAGGGTGGGTGTGTCAGTTGATTGAATAAGCCAAATCAGGGTGCTGCTGCATGGCTGGAATGAAAACCTGCAGCCACATGGCCCTTTATGGATCAATTTGGGCACCCCTGGGATAGAAAGACAAACCCAATCCAAGGACATTGTTGATATATTCATCCACAACACCTTTATTCCTTGACTTGGAGGGGGGAGAGAGCATAGTGGACTTGACCTTTTAAAATTTGCTGAGACATACATGGGGCAAAAATAGCCAAGTCACACACTTCTAATAGCTAATCTAAAATTCATGTTACATTGTTGTGTTTTCACAGGCAGTGTGCTGTGAGGACTTTATCCATTGCTGTCCTCATGGGAAAAAGTGTAACCTCACTGCTCAGTCATGTGATGACCCGTCAGGTTCAGTACCCTGGCTGAAGAAGGAACCAAGCCGACCACTCGGTGGACAGAAAGTTCCAAAAACCAAGGGTACATCATCAAATATCAGTAACATTTCTTTGTTGAACTGCAGGAATGAAGCATCTGTGTTTTTAACTTATAAAAAGAAAATCCTCTTGCTGTGTGTGTTCAGTTTCTGATGTTCCCTGTGATGACACCAAGTCTTGTCCTGATGGATGCACGTGCTGTAAGGATGAACAGGGAGGATGGAGCTGCTGCCCTCTGCCTCAGGTAAAATCCCTTTGAGTAGACTGCATTACAGTATATCTTAAAAGTATCCCTGAATTTGTCACTTTGCCAGCATGGCAAATATGTGACAGGAATGTCATCAATGTCAAAGTCAAGTCAAAGTCCCTCCTGTGGCAGGACCTTGTCTTCCCTGGCAGTCTCCCCTCTCAGTACAAACCAAAACCTTCAGGCACACAGGGCAACACTGATCTCCACTTCTATAGCCCTCAGCCTCTCGCTTATTTTACAGCTAGGGTTACAGTGGGGGTGGGGGGCTACTCCTTGGGCAAATGTGACAATTTGACTCCCCACTGGCATCTGTATTACAGCGTGTCTTGCTAGATGGTGGTATGTACCTTTTTTATGATGGCCTTTGGTGTACTACGACTGTGAGTAGAACTCACGATGTCCTGGTCAAGAGAGTGACACGCTAGCCACTAAGCCACCCTCATGGTAATATAATCAATGTTTAAATTAAGGTGTTTCTTTTCAGGCGGTGTGTTGTGAGGACTTTATTCACTGCTGTCCTCATGGGAAAAAGTGTAACCTTGCTGCTCAGTCATGTGATGACCCGTCAGGATCAGTGCCCTGGCTGAAGAAGGAACCAAGCCGACCACTCGGTGGACAGAAGGTTCCAAAAACCGAGGGTACATCATCAAATATCAGTAACATTTCTTTGTTGAACTGCAGGAAAGAAGCATCTGTGTTTTTAACAAATGAAAAGAAAATCATCTTGCTGTGTTCAGTTTCTGATGTTCCCTGTGATGACACCAAGTCTTGTCCTGATGGATCCACGTGCTGTAAGGATGAACAGGGAGGATGGGGCTGCTGCCCTCTGCCTCAGGTAAAATCCCTTTCAGTAGACTGCATTACATTATATCTTAAAACTATCCTCGAAGTTATGTGACCTTATGTGACCGGAATAGCATCAGTGTACACTACAACATAGCTGTGGATGATGTAACAGTAAAATTTCCTGATGGAGGACAGGATCAAAGATGGGACATTTACAAAGCCTTATATCAGGACTAGATATAAGGATATCACTCCTGTGAAGGACGGCCCCATGAGGACAGTTGAGGGTTATACCTGTTAAAACTGTTAATATTATAGTCAGGCTGTCTGTTGTTGCCTAAATGAGGATGGGTTCCCTTTTGAGTCTGGTTCCTCTCGAGGTTTCTTCCTCATGTCGTCTGAGGGAGTTTTTCCTTGCCACCGTCACCACAGGCTTGCTCATTGGGGATAGATTAGGGATAAAATTAGCTCATGTTTTAAGTCGTTCAAATTCTGTAAAGCTGCTTTGCGACTTTGTTTATTGTTAAAAGCACTGTACAAATAAACTTGAAACTTGAAACTTGATATTCAAAATGCTTTGTGATTATCTTTCACTTTTCTCTGACAAATATAGAAATGAGGTTGTACTTGGTATACTTGATATAATACTGTGCTTCACATACATACTCCAGTGCAGTGGCCAGTAAATATTATATTGAAATTAACCTTAACTGTGTAATTTTGTGATGCTTATGGTAGTTAATACATATTCAGAATCCTCCATCATTTTTTGTACATAGAACTACTGGCTATGCCTTGTGATGTGGATAGAAAGACAAACCCAATCCAAGGACATTGTTGATATATTCATCCACAACACCTTTATTCCTTGACTTGGAGGGGGGAGAGAGCATAGTGGACTTGACCTTTTAAAATTTGCTGAGACATATATGGGGCAAAAATAGCCAAGTCACACACTGCTAATAGCTAATCTAAAATTCATGTTACATTGTTGTGTTTTCACAGGCAGTGTGCTGTGAGGACTTTATCCATTGCTGTCCTCATGGGAAAAAGTGTAACCTCACTGCTCAGTCATGTGATGACCCATCAGTTTCAGTACCCTGGCTGAAGAAGGAACCAAGCCGACCACTCGGTGGACAGAAGGTTCCAAAAACCAAGGGTACATCATCAAATATCAATAACATTTCTTTGTTGAACTGCAGGAATGAAGCATCTGTGTTTTTAACTTATAAAAAGAAAATCCTCTTGCTGTGTTCAGTTTCTGATGTTCCCTGTGACGACACCAAGTCTTGTCCTGATGGATGCACATGCTGTAAGGATGAACAGGGAGGATGGAGCTGCTGCCCTCTGCCTCAGGTAAAATCCCTTTGAGTAGACTGCATTACAGTATATCTTAAAAGTATCCCTGAATTTGTCACTTTGCCAGCATGGCAAATATGTGACAGTAATATCATCAATGTCAAAGTCAAGTCAAAGTCCCTCCTGTGGCAGGTCCTTGTCTTCCCTGGCAGTCTCCCCTCTCAGTACTAACCAAAACCTTCAGGCACACAGGGCAACACTGATCTCCACTTCTATAGCCCTCAGCCTCTCGCTTATTTTACAGCTAGGGTTACAGTGGGGGGGGGGCTACTCCTTGGGCAAACATGAGAATTTGACTCCCCACTGGCATCTGTATTACAGCGTGTCTTGCTAGATGGCGGTACGTACCATTTTTATGATGGTCTTTGGTGTACTACGACTGTGAGTAGAACTCACGATGTCCTGGTCAAGAGAGTGACACGCTACCCACTAAGCCACGCTCGTGGTAATATCATCAATGTTTAAATTAAGGTGTTTCTTTTCAGGCGGTGTGTTGTGAGGACTTTATTCACTGCTGTCCTCATGGGAAAAAGTGTAACCTTGCTGCTCAGTCATGTGATGACCCGTCAGGATCAGTGCCCTGGCTGAAGAAGGAACCAAGCCGACCAATCAGTGGACAGAAGGTTCCAAAAACTGAGGGTACATCATCAGATATCCGTAACATTTCTTTGTTGAACTGCAGGAATGACGCACTTGTGTTTTTAACAAATAAAAATAAAAACCTCTTGCTGTGTGTGTTCAGTTTCTGATGTTCCCTGTGACGACACCAAGTCTTGTCCTGATGGATCCACGTGCTGTAAGGATGAACAGGGAGGATGGGGCTGCTGCCCTCTGTCTCAGGTAAAATCCCTATAGTTGAATATGACCCGTTCATAACAATTGATAATTGGTATTGGAAGTGGGTTTAAATACGACACAAAACAAGACAGACTTTGATTTTAGGTTTGGATCAGATGAGTGTTGGTTGATATTTTAGAAAACAATATCAGAAATTCAGTCTGAAAGCACTTGTTATGAAGTTCAGACATGAAAATGCAGGTGCAAGATTAGAAATAATTTTAAAATGTCGAAATAGTAAACAAGCAGAGGGAGCAGATAAGAGGAGATATGACAAGATAAATTAAGGTACGGCAGGACATGAGAAGATGATATAAGACATGTTACCGTAAGGCAAGACAGCATAAAACAAGAAAAGACAATATCAAATAAGACAGAATATGAAATGAAAAGATAATACTAGGAACCTTAAAGCAAGATAGAACAAGACAATATAAGATAGGCTGACACAAGTCAAAACAAGAAAATAGAAATAAAATACAAGCACATATGATAATATTTGATAAACTAACTGAACCCCTATTTAGTATTTTTTTAAAAATACAATAGCAAGCTTCAGGGTGGTCAAAATGTAGCTGAGCCACACATTACTACTCTCTGATGTTTCAATTATGGTTGTTTCTTTGCAGGCGGTTTGTTGTGAGGACTTTATTCACTGCTGTCCTCATGGGAAAAAGTGTAACCTCGCTGCTCAGTCATGTGACGACCCGTCAGGATCAGTACCCTGGCTGAAGAAGGAACCAAGCCGACCACTCAGTGGACAGAAGGTTCCAAAAACCGAGGGTATATCATCAAATATCAGTAACATTTCTTTGTTGAACTGCAGGAATGAAGCATCTGTGTTTTTAACAAATGAAAAGAAAATCATCTCACTGTGTTCAGTTTCTGATGTTCCCTGTGATGACACCAAGTCTTGTCCTGATGGATCCACGTGCTGTAAGGATGAACAGGGAGGATGGGGCTGCTGCCCTCTGCCTCAGGTAAAATCCCTTTCAGTAGTCTGCATTACATTATATCTTAAAACTATCCTCGAAGTTATGTGACCTTATGTGACCAGAATATCATCAGTGTATACTACAACATAGCTGTGGATGATGAAACAGTAAAATTTCATGATGGAGGACAGGACCAAAGATGGGACATTTACAAAGACTTATATCAGGACTAGATATTCAAAATGCTTTGTGATTATCTTTCACTTTTCTCTGACAAATATAGAAATGAGGTTGTACTTGGTATACTTGATATAATATTGTGCTTCACATACATACTCCAGTGCAGTGGCCAGTAAATATTATATTGAAATTAACCTTAACTGTGTAATTTTGTGATGCATATGATAGTTAATACATATTCAGAATCCTCCATCATTCTTTTGTACATAGAACTACTGGCTATGCCTTGTGATGTGGATAGAAAGACAAACCCAATCCAAGGACATTGTTGATATATTCATCCACAACACCTTTATTCCTTGACTTGGAGGGGGGAGAGAGCATAGTGGACTTGACCTTTTAAAATTTGCTGAGACATATATGGGGCAAAAATAGCCAAGTCACACACTGCTAATAGCTAATCTAAAATTCATGTTACATTGTTGTGTTTTCACAGGCGGTGTGCTGTGAGGACTTTATCCATTGCTGTCCTCATGGGAAAAAGTGTAACCTCGCTGCTCAATCATGTGATGACCCGTCAGGTTCAGTACCCTGGCTGAAGAAGGAACCAAGCCGACCAATCAGTGGACAGAAGGTTCCAAAAACTGAGGGTACATCATCAGATATCCATAACATTTCTTTGTTGAACTGCAGGAATGACACACTTGTGTTTTTAACAAATAAAAATAAAATCCTCTTGCTGTGTGTGTTCAGTTTCTGATGTTCCCTGTGACGACACCAAGTCTTGTCCTGATGGATCCACGTGCTGTAAGGATGAACAGGGAGGATGGGGCTGCTGCCCTCTGCCTCAGGTAAAATCCCTATGGTTGAATATGACCCGTTCATAACAATTGATAATTGGAATTGGAAGTGGGTTTAAATACAACACAAAACAAGACAGACTTTGATTTTAGTTTTGGATCAGATGAGTGTTGGTTGATATTTTAGAAAACAATATCAGAAATTCAGTCTGAAAGCACTTGTTATGAAGTTCAGACATGAAAATGCAGGTGCAAGATTAGAAATAATTTTAAAATGTCGAAATAGTAAACAAGCAGAGGGAGCAGATAAGAGGAGATATGACAAGATAAATTAAGGTACGGCAGGACATGAGATGATATAAGACATGTTACCGTAAGGCAAGACAGCATAAAACAAGAAAAGACAATATCAAATAAGACAGAATATGAAATGAAAAGATAATACTAGGAACCTTAAAGCAAGATAGAACAAGACAATATAAGATAGGCTGACACAAGTCAATACAAGAAAATAGAAATAAAATACAAGCACATATGATAATATTTGTTAAACTAACTGAACCCCTATTTAGTATTTTTTTTTAAATACAATAGCGAGCTTCAGGGTGGTCAAAATGTAGCTGAGCCACACATTACTACTCTCTGATGTTTCAATTATGGTTGTTTCTTTGCAGGCGGTTTGTTGTGAGGACTTTATTCACTGCTGTCCTCATGGAAAAAAGTGTAACCTCGCTGCTCAGTCATGTGACGACCCATCAGGATCAGTGCCCTGGCTGAAGAAGGAACCAAGCCGACCACTCAGTGGACAGAAGGTTCCAAAAACCAAGGGTACATCATCAAATATCAGTAACATTTCTTTGTTGAACTGCAGGAATGAAGCACCTGTGTTTTTAACAAATGAAAAGAAAATCATCTCACTGTGTTCAGTTTCTGATGTTCCCTGTGATGACACCAAGTCTTGTCCTGATGGATCCACGTGCTGTAAGGATGAACAGGGAGGATGGGGCTGCTGCCCTCTGCCTCAGGTAAAATCCCTTTCAGCAGACTGCATTACATTATATCTTAAAACTATCCTCGAAGTTATGTGACCTTATGTGACCGGAATATCATCAGTGTACACTACAACATAGCTGTGGATGATGTAACAGTAAAATTTCATGATGGAGGACAGGATCAAAGATGGGACATTTACAAAGACTTATATCAGGACTAGATATTCAAAATGCTTTGTGATTATCTTTCACTTTTCTCTGACAAATATAGAAATGAGGTTGTACTTGGTATACTTGATATAATATTGTGCTTCACATACATACTCCAGTGCAGTGGCCAGTAAATATTATATTGAAATTAACCTTAACTGTGTAATTTTGTGATGCATATGATAGTTAATACATATTCAGAATCCTCCATCATTCTTTTGTACATAGAAGTACTCGCTATGCCTTGTGATGTGGATAGAAAGACAAACCCAATCCAAGGACATTGTTGATATATTCATCCACAACACCTTTATTCCTTGACTTGGAGGGGGGAGAGAGCATAGTGGACTTGACCTTTTAAAATTTGCTGAGACATATATGGGGCAAAAATAGCCAAGTCACACATTGCTAAGTAGCTAATCTAAAATTCATGTTACATTGTTGTGTTTTCACAGGCGGTGTGCTGTGAGGACTTTATCCATTGCTGTCCTCATGGGAAAAAGTGTAACCTTGCTGCTCAGTCATGTGATGACCCGTCAGGTTCAGTACCCTGGCTGAAGAAGGAACCAAGCCGACCAATCAGTGGACAGAAGGTTCCAAAAACCGATGGTACATCATCAGATATCCGTAACATTTCTTTGTTGAACTGCAGGAATAAAGCATCTGTGTTTTTAACAAATAAAAATAAAATCCTCTTGCTGTGTGTGTTCAGTTTCTGATGTTCCCTGTGACGACACCAAGTCTTGTCCTGATGGATCCACGTGCTGTAAGAATGAACAGGGAGGATGGGGCTGCTGCCCTCTGTCTCAGGTAAAATCCCTTTCAGTAGACTGCATTACATTATATCTTAAAACTATCCTCAAAGTCGTCACTTCACCAGCATGGCCCTTATGTGACAAGAATATCATCAGTGTACACTACAACATAGCTGTGGATGATGTAACAGTAAAATTTCATGATGGAGGACAGGATCAAAGATGGGACATTTACAAAGACTTATATCAGGACTAGATATTCAAAATGCTTTGTGATTATCTTTCACTTTTCTCTGACAAAGATAGAAATGAGGTTGTACTTGGTATACTTGATATAATACATTTACTGCTGTGCACTTCTGTTTAGATGTAATCTGCATTTCGTTGCCTTCTACCTGTGACATGTGCAATGACAATAAGGTTGAATCTAATCTCATCTAATTTAATACTGTGCTTCAAGTCAAGTCAACTTTTTTGTCAAATATGCTATACATGCTCGACATACAGCACAGATGAAATATCAGTCCTCTCTGACCCATGGTGCAAACAGGCAATGCAATAAATAAAAATAGAATAGAATAATTGAAAAAAAACAAACAATATAAACAGTATAAACACTCTAGATAGGAACTAGACAGACTAAACACTCAAACAATATAAACAGAATAAATAAACAGTATAAACACTAGATAAGAACAAGACAGACTAAACACTCAGACAGACAATATAAACAGTATAAACACTCTAGATATTATCCTTTTTTTCAATTACGTTCATTATGTCATATATTAAATATAGTTAGGTTTTTTTTCTTTTTTATCAGACATCTAGTTTTTAGGTTTGTTTACCTGACATGTTTCGACGTACGACTGTCGTCTTCCTCAGAGTGTCAACGGATGTTATTGGTGACGCATCTTTTATCAGCTGATGTTTCCGAAGGCGTGGCCTTCCTGTCTGGTTTGACAGGTCGGTCACACCTTCTACTGTCTGTTCATCCCCTGCAAGATGGCACTCCAGGTATGGGAGAGCATGTATGCTCTCAAATCCCGGTTGATGGTCCTCGGACTTCGCTTACGGATCTCCATGGCCTCCCTGATCCAGCGCTGATGTTTATTATCTTCTGTGCGGATGACTCTGGCATTCCCCCAGTCCATAATATGATTTTCCCTTTTGCAGTGATCTGTTATGGCTGACATAATTTTCCTATTGTCCCTTTTCTTTTATTGTTCGGGTTTATCTTGTAGCTGTCTCCTTTTCGCACTCTTTCTTATGTTCATTTTTTCTTGTGTTGAAACTCCTTCCTGTCTCCCCGATGTAAGTTTTATTGCATAATTGGCATGGAATCTCATATATGGTGTTGCATTTGTTTTCCGGATGTATTCTGTCTTTGGGATGAACCAGGATCTGACGGAGTGTTGTGTATAGTTTGACAGGTGTGTTAATGTTGTATTTCCTCATTGCTCTTTGAATGCGTTCCGTTATTCCCCTGATGTATGGTAATGTCACTACTCCCCTGTTTTCTTGTTTGTTGGTTTGTTTTTTCTCTTTTTTCTGTGTTTTATTGTTCTTAACCTGTTCCGCCCCTTTGGATATTGCCCATTGTGGATATTGACATGCCTTCAGTGCGTGTTGTATATGTTGTTGCTCCTGTTCTTTGTCCTGTGGATCTGTAATTATTGCTGCGCGTTCATGTAAAGTTCTAACTACAGATATTTTGTGCATTATGGGGTGTTCGGAAGTCCAGTTTAAATATTGGTCGGTGTGTGTGGGTTTCCTGTGTACTTTTATTTTGATGTCCCCATCTTCTGTGTGATGTATTTTTAAGTCCAAAAATGTTATTGACTGCTCCGTTTCCTCTTCATGTGTGAATTTTATATTGCCGGTATTGTCTATGGTGTTGAGATGGTCGGTAAGTTGTTGAGTGTGTCCCCTCTTCACTTTTTCCAGTATGTCATCCACATAACGTTTCCAGAGTGTTGGCCTGTATTCTGCTGGTATTGTAGTGAGTGCTTTCTGCTCCAGATCTTTCATGAAAAAGCCGCACATGATGGCTGATAGTGGGTCTCCCATGGCAAAACCTTCCTTTTGTCTGTAAATTGTGTTCCTGAATTGAAAGTATGTGGATGTGGTGATCAATTGAAGGAGCTGAGTGATGTCTTGTACAGTGAGGTTTGTGCGTTTCTTGAGCGTCCTATCTGTTTTTAATTTGTCTTGTACTACCTGTATGGTGGCTTCCGTGGGTGTTCTGGTGAAAAGAGATATGATGTCGTGTGATATGAAAACTTCGTCTTGCTGCATTTTGATGTTTTTTAGTTCTTCTGCCAGTTGTTTTGAGTTTTTGCAGTGTTGGTCTGTGAGTCCTAGTAATGGTTTAATTATTTTGGTAAGTGCTTTTGATAGGTTGTATGTCACTGAACCAATGCTATCTACTATGGGGCTTAATGGTGTTCCTGGTTTGTATGTCTTTGGTGTGCCGTAAATCCTGGGAATGACGTTGGCTGTGGGTACTAAATGATTGTATGCCTGTTTATCTATTTTATTTTCATCGAGTAGCGGTTTGAGTACTGCTTTAAGTTTCTTTTTCTTGTCTTCGGTTGGGTCTTTTCTTAATATCTCAAATGCGTTGTCACTGAGTAATTCAATCATTTTCTGTTCATATTCATCAGTGTCCATAATAACTGTTGTCCTACCTTTATCTGCTGGGAGAATTGTGATGTCATTATTTTTTGCTAATGTTTTCATAGCTTTAGTTTCCTGTTTTGTGATGTTACTAGGTGGTGGTTTGGCCGTTTTCAATATACCAGCTATTGCGTTTCTTAGTGCTGCTTTTTGTCCCTGATCCTGTATTTTCTCACATGCTTATTCAGTTGCCAGAATGAATTCATCGTGTGGTATGTTGTTCGGTATGACAGCGTAGTTGAGTCCTTTTGCTAATATACTGCGTTCTGCTTGTGAGAGTTTGTACCTTGATATGTTATGAATCCATTTTTCGTTGATGTGTGCATGCTCTGGTTCTGCCTTCTTTTTCTGTGCAATGAGTCTGTCCAGTTTTCGGATTTGTCGGGTTTTTGTCTTGGTGAATTCCTGCTCGTGTATGTCTGCCAAGTGTCCGTGTATTGCTATTTCCATGTCCTTGTTTTGGGGAAACCGGCGTTTGAAAGTTTCCATCTCCCTATGTAATTCGCTATTGATATTATTAAGTTTGTCAGTTGTGCACCGTATCCGTTCTTTTACCAGAGTCATCCGCACTTTCCTGATCATCTTCTCCGCGTTTCTGGTTGGAATCGGGTTCTTGATATTCAGGCTGGCTGGTACGACTTCTTCATCCCGGCAGCGCAGATTGAATCTCAGGTGGTTTCTGTAGCGTGCCCGTTTCCATGTCAATCTTTCTAGGTGGCGAAACTCCTTGATGCTTTTATCTCCGTAACTTAATCTTTCAATTACGTTCATTATGTCATATATTAAATATAGTTAGTTTTTTTTTCTTTTTTATCAGACATCTAGTTTTTAGGTTTGTTTATCTGACATGTTTCGACGTACGACTGTCGTCTTCCTCAGAGTGGAACTTACCAACCATCTCAACACCATAGACAATACCGGTAATATAAAATTCACACATGAAGAGGAAACGGAGCAGTCAATAACATTTTTGGACTTAAAAATACATCACACAGAAGATGGGGACATCAAAATAAAAGTACACAGGAAACCCACACACACCGACCAATATTTAAACTGGACTTCCGAACACCCCATAATGCACAAAATATCTGTAGTTAGAACTTTACATGAACGCGCAACAATAATTACAGATCCACAGGACAAAGAACAGGAGCAACAACATATACAACACGCACTGAAGGCATGTCAATATCCACAATGAGCAATATCAAAAGGGGCAGAACAGGTTAAGAACAATAAAACACAGAAGAAAGAGAAAAAACAAACCAACAAACAAGAAAACAGGGGAGTAGTGACATTACCATACATCAGGGGAATAACGGAACGCATTCAAAGAGCAATGAGGAAATACAACATTAACACACCTGTCAAACTATACACAACACTCCGTCAGATCCTGGTTCATCCCAAAGACAGAATACATCCGGAAAACAAATGCAACACCATATATGAGATTCCATGCCAATTATGCAATAAAACTTACATCGGGGAGACAGGAAGGAGTTTCAACACAAGAAAAAATGAACATAAGAAAGAGTGTGAAAAGGAGACAGCTACAAGACAAACCCGAACAATAAAAGAAAAGGGACAATAGGAAAATTATAAGTCAGCCATAACAGATCACTGCAAAAGGGAAAATCATATTATGGACTGGGGGAATGCCAGAGTCATCCGCACAGAAGATAATAAACATCAGCGCTGGATCAGGGAGGCCATGGAGATCCGTAAGCGAAGTCCGAGGACCATCAACCGGGATGAGGGAGCATACATGCTCTCCCATACCTGGAGTGCCATCTTGCAGGGGACGAACAGACAGTAGAAGGCGTGACCGACCTGTCAAACCAGACAGGAAGGCCACGCCTTCGGAAACATCAGCTGATAAAAGATGTGTCACCAATAACATCCGGTGACACTCTGAGAAAGACAACAGTCGTACGTCGAAACATGTCAGGTAAACAAACCTAAAAACTAGATGTCTGATAAAAAAGAAAAAAAAAAACCTAACTCTAGATATTAACTAGACTAAACACTCATATAGTCTAGTTCAGGGGTTTTCAAAGTGTGGGAGAGTGAGCCCCCCCTCGGAGAGCAAATAAACAACAGCGCCCCCCCTTACAATTTTTGTTATTACTATACTTAATGTTCCATTCGTATTTAAAAAAAAATGGTTGTTGTACACATTTTTTTTTCTTTTTCACATTTTAAACATCTGTGCTTTTTAAAACATCTTGTTTTACACATTTTAAACATCTCATAGCATCGTTAGCGAGCACCTCTTGGCAGACAACACACTGTGGCAGTGGAGCATCTTCAGATCCAGTCCATGAAAATTCAAACTTTAAATAATCGTGGTCATACTTCCTTTTTTTTCCAGTCCCCCAGGATTCCGTGGGCCTTTTTTGTGATTGTTGCGGGCTAAAATGTCTGATGTTGTGGGGGTTTCCAAAAAAATTGCGATGAAAGTTGCGGTGTTTAGGTTTTTGTTGCGATTACATTGCGGGAGGAAGTGAAAGTTGCGAGAAATTGTTGCGATTTTCTCTTTTTGTGATTAAAATTGAGTGATATGTTAAATATTAAGTTATTACTGAAAAACTATTGATTAAAAAACAAAGCCACTGAGAAATGGTCCTATAAACAACTTTACCAATATAAAAGATTACCAGGACTACAAAAATGCAGAAAAATAGGCTTTACTTATCCAAATGCACCTGCTGGTTCAAAAGTTAAAGTGCAGAGAACCTCACAGCACAACATGAAGTTACCTTAAAATATAATATAAATGCCTCAGCTTTCATGTAAGAAAAAAACTATTAATACTAGTACTGTGTGCAGGCAGTCTCTCCTGAAGACTAAATTAAACAATAATTATAAACTAATAAAATAAATGGCTCAGGCTTCATAGAAGAAAAAAAACAATTTGAACAGAATCTCACAGTATGATGCCGACACTGCCTAAACAATGGAAAATAAAATACCATTTTGGCAAAAATGTTGGCATCCATTAATTTCTTGTATTCAGTAAAAAAAAAAATAAAGTGCACACAGTCCTTCACTGTAAACATAACACACTTTCAGTAACAGAATTTAAGCCTACAGAAACACTGACTCGCACATCATGCAGTGTTGGCAGATACTGCTGACGTTTTCCAGTCCAAAATATATTCAAAACCCGCCAAAATGCACTTGAAACCGCCAATCTGGCAACACTGCGCGCATGCTGCTTCTCTTGAACATAGACATCCGGAAGTAAGGCGGAAGGTAGTTTGTCGACGTCACCTCAAGACGACACCAACAATTGGTCAAATTTGCGGGAAAGTTGCGGTGATTGGATATAATTGCAACACCGCCCTGAATTCGCGGGGATTGATTGAATTTGCGCTGAAGTTGCAAATTGCAACATCCTGGAGGCTCTGTGTTTTTGCTTGGCCCAGACTTTGTCTCCTCACTCCCTGTAGCTTTAGGTACTAAAAATCGACCCATTTTGTCTCTCACGTTGCGCCCCCCCGAAGAACTCTGGCGCCCCCCAAGGGGGGCGCGCCCCACACTTTGAAAAGCCCTGGTCTAGTTAATATCTAGAGTGTTTATACTGTTTATATTATATTATACTCCAGTGCAGTGGCCAGTAAATAAATAAATATATATATATATATATATATATATATATATATATATGTGTGTGTGTGTGTGTGTGTGTGTGTGTGTGTGTGTATTATTTACCAGCTGGGAGGTCTGTATCATGAAATACTGTGAATGAGGTCTTGAACGTACTGAGCGAGGCCCTCTGGGCCGAGGTCAGTATTTAAGGCCGAGGTCATGGTATTTGCACCATACGGACTGACCTTAAGCTGGTAAATAATATATTTATTTTTTTCTTTCCCAAATTCTAACAGAAAACGAGAGCTCCCAAAAGGGAAAACCGAGCCAAGGCGAGTCGCCATTTTGAATCCTCATTCATGGCTGTCATGCAAATAGCTTCTTCCTCGGTATACAGGTGCACTTTCATGGCAGGAAAAAAAATACATTTTGCCACCTGTGTAGTCCCCTATTTATACAAAATTGAGTCATTCAGGATTCAGCCATGTTCTTGCTCTGCATCAGCAACAGTTACAGGTTTTTAGCTCCCCCCCCCCCCCCCGCCCATCTTGTTTTTTTTTTGGGGGGGGGGGTTGGGGGGATTTTTTTTTGGGACCGTTTTTTTTTTTTCGCGCCCACGCTCGTGCCGCCCCCCCGCGATGCCACCCCAGGCAGCTGCCCGGTCGGACCGCCCCCAGGACCGCCCCTGATTAATGCTATTATAATGAGAAATGTGAAAATAAACATTGACAAAAAATGCTACTATGTTTGTTGTTGCTGTGAATTAGCAAGTCGCCAGAGGTCCGTAACCCGCTCACCAGCCAATCAGAGTGCAGGATTTGATGGAAACCAGACTGCGAAAAATATAATATATTGAAATTAACCTGAACTTCGTAATTTTGTGATGCTAATGATAGTTAATACATATTCAGACTCCGCCATCATTCTTTTGTACATAGAAATACTCACTATGTCTTCAAAGTTGAATTTCAGTGTTCAAAGTGTTTATTGTCATATGCACAGTAAGGACATGTCCTCTTGCACAATTAAATTCTTAGTTTGCTGTCCACCATGAATGCCAATTACAAATAAATAAATAGGCGGAAGAAGTTATACAACATAAAGGCAATATAGTGCAAAATAAAAGCAAAAAAGCAAAAACACCCAGTATAGTACAAAATAAAGGTAAATGTAGTGCAAAATAGGTAGTGTAATACAAAAATAGGGCAATGATCAGACGTAGCAGCAGAATGGCAGTAATGTGCAAATGTCCAAACAATGTAACCAGATGTAAACAGTCAAGAAACAGCAGCAAAAAAGGGCAGTAATGTGTAAAAAAATGTAAACAGAGTGATGTTAATAGAAAGACAAACCCAGTCCAAGGACATTGTTGATATATTCTTCCACAGACGCGTTTTGCCTCGACTTAGAGGGGGGAGAGAGCATAGTGGACTTGCCCTTTTAAAATTTCCCGTGGGGCAAAAATAGCCAAGCCACACACTGCTAATAGCTAATCTAAAATTCACGATACATTGTTGTGTTTTCACAGGCGGTGTGCTGTGAGGACTTTATCCATTGCTGTCCTCATGGGAAAAAGTGTAACCTCGCTGCTCAGTCATGTGATGACCCGTCAGGTTCAGTACCCTGGCTGAAGAAGGAACCAAGCCGACCAATCAGTGGACAGAAGGTTCCAAAAACCGAGGGTACATCATCAAATATCCGTAACATTTATTTGTTGAACTGCAGGAATGAAGCACCTGTGTTTTTAACAAATAAAAACAAAAACCTCTTGCTGTGTGTGTTCAGTTTCTGATGTTCCCTGTGATGACACCAAGTCTTGTCCTGATGGATCCACGTGCTGTAAGGATGAACAGGGAGGATGGGGCTGCTGCCCTCTGTCTCAGGTAAAATCCCTATGGCTGAATATGACCCGTTCATAACAATTGATAATTGGAATTGGAAGTGGGTTTAAATACAACACAAAACAAGACAGACTTTGATTTTAGTTTTGGATCAGATGAGTGTTGGTTGATATTTTAGAAAACAATATCAGAAATTCAGTCTGAAAGCACTTGTTATGAAGTTCAGACATGAAAATGCAGGTGCAAGATTAGAAATAATTTTAAAATGTCGAAATAGCAAACAAGCAGAGGGAGCAGATAAGAGGAGATATGACAAGATAAATTAAGGTATGGCAGGACATGAGAAGATGATATAAGACATGTTACCGTAAGGCAAGACAGCATAAAACAAGAAAAGACAATATCAAATAAGACAGAATATGACATGAAAAGATAATACAAGGAACCTTAAAGCAAGATAGAACAAGACAATATAAGATAGGTTGACACAAGTCAAAACAAGAAAATAGAAATAAAATACAAGCACATATGACAATATTTGATAAACTAACTGAACCCCTATTTAGTATTTTTTTAAAAATACAATAGCAAGCTTCAGGGTGGTCAAAATGTAGCTGAGCCACACATTACTACTCTCTGATGTTTCAATTATGGTTGTTTCTTTGCAGGCGGTGTGTTGTGAGGACTTTATTCACTGCTGTCCTCATGGGAAAAAGTGTAACCTCACTGCTCAGTCATGTGACGACCCGTCAGGATCGGTGCCCTGGCTGAAGAAGGAACCAAGCCGACCACTCAGTGGACAGAAGGTTCCAAAAACCGAGGGTACATCATCAAATATCAGTAACATTTCTTTGTTGAACTGCAGGAATGAAGCATCTGTGTTTTTAACAAATATAAACAAAAACCTCTTGCTGTGTGTGTTCAGTTTCTGATGTTCCCTGTGATGACACCAAGTCTTGTCCTGATGGATCCACGTGCTGTAAGGATGAACAGGGAGGATGGAGCTGCTGCCCTCTGCCTCAGGTAAAATCCCTTTCAGTAGACGGCATTACTTTATATCTTAAAACTATCCTCGAAGTTATGTGACCTTATGTGACCGGAATATCATCAGTGTACACTACAACATAGCTGTGGATGATGTAACAGTAAAATTTCATGATGGAGGACAGGATCAAAGCTGGGACATTTACAAAGCCTTATATCAGGACTAGATATTCATAATGCTTTGTGATTATCTTTTACTTTTCTCTGACAAAGATAGAAATGAGGTTGTACTTGGTATACTTGATATAATACTGTGCTTCACATACATACTCCAGTGCAGTGGCCAGTAAATATTATATTGAAATTAACCGTTACTGTGTACTTTTGTGATGCTTATGATAGTTAATACATATTCAGAATCCTCCATCATTCTTTTGTACATAGAAATACTCACTATGCCTTGTAATGTGGATAGAAAGACAAACCCAATCCAAGGACATTGTTGATATATTCATCCACAACACCTTTATTCCTTGACTTGGAGGGGGGAGAGAGCATAGTGGACTTGACCTTTTAAAATTTGCTGAGACATATATGGGGCAGGCGGCACGGTGGTGTAGTGGTTAGCGCTGTCGCCTCACAGCAAGAAGGTCCTGGGTTCGAGCCCCGGGGCCGGCGAGGGCCTTTCTGTGTGGAGTTTGCATGTTCTCCCCGTGTCCGCGTGGGTTTCCTCCGGGTGCTCCGGTTTCCCCCACAGTCCAAAGACATGCAGGTTAGGTTAACTGGTGACTCTAAATTGAGCGTAGGTGTGAATGTGAGTGTGAATGGTTATCTGTGTCTATGTGTCAGCCCTGTGATGACCTGGCAACTTGTCCAGGGTGTACCCCGCCTTTCGCCCAT